>NC_061121.1:77238329-77340061 GCF_002878395.1 Capsicum annuum
AGGAATGGCTAGTTGCCTTGAGGACCTTAGCTTTCCCTCAGATTTTCTCTGGTTCATGCGGCTAACACGTGTTGGGGCCCTCTCATCAGGGGGAGTTGAATCCATATAGCCCATGGGTGCCTATTATGACGGTTGAGATACATAGTCCAGGATAATATTTTACTTCATGCTAAACCTTATTCCTATCCCGGCATATTATTTTTAAATGTATTTTAATTTGGTTCATATGGTATCTAAAATGGTTTGACTTGACATTATTTTGTCCCCTATCCTCGAGTTACATGCTAGTGTTCACCCCACTAACCATCTTCGGACGTTGTATCCCATGCAATGCAGGAATCAGAGATATTGCTACTTTGTTTACGGTAGAGTTAGGTAAACTGGCTCGGTTTGTTAGTTCATTATGGTGAAGTGGTGAGTTTTTGGAAAACTTAGAGAGTTTATCAATTTCTTTCATAGACTAGAATTGAGAGTTTACATTATCATTATCATTATCATCTGTCAGAGTCGAGGACATAATTCGACCAAAACTGGTTTTGGTTTTCTTTGCATAGCGGCTTTGTTGGATTACTGTGGACTTAGGTGATATTGGTTGGTTGTTTAGGTATTGGTTGGTTGTTTGGGTCAGTTGTCGATTATCGATTATAGATATATCTTTTATCCTTTAAGCTTATCTTACGCTATCTTGTTATATATTCAAAATTCAACCATTATTGGGCAGTGTGTGGTGTTTGTTTTAGGTTCATTGGGTGGTCTCTGATCTGCGATAGACTTAAGATACCTATCATGGCTAGGCCCTAGTTTGGGTCGTGTCAAAGTTGGTATCAGAGCCTATGTTTGGTGTCATTAGGTATCCACAAAGTTATGTCAAGTAGAGTCTCTTTTATGGGTGTGTAGTATGCCACACTTATTAAGGAAAAGTTACGAAGCATTTAGGAATGTTTTCCTTTTCTTGTGATCTATTTTTTGGCTATAGAGTTTAAGGTCTTAAATATCCTCTAATATCTATTTGTTCATATTTCAAATCATGCCTCCCTGAAGATCTGATGCTCAAGAAAGCTCCTCTATCCTATTCAAGGACAACGTTAATGGGACCCTTCCTACTTATAATGTTCATACCCGATCGAGGGCTCCTACTTCTGATAGCTCTCATAGGGTTCCTTTATATTCCACTAGTCTAGCTCGAGCTTCTTAGGGTCATGTGACTGATGCTAAGTTCTATCGTTTGATCTATTTGCTTACTCTGTTGTGGCCTTTCTGTCTCGCCAGTCTGAGTAGGAGAGTGATATTGCTCCTTTTTTGAGGTCACTAGAGTTCGCCAATTTATAAGGATCAAACCTCTAGTATTCACTAGTTCTATGGTTTAGGAAGATCGCCAAGGCTTTATTGATAAGATGGAAAAAAATTCTATTTAATGCATACCTTTAGCTTGGAGGGTGTGGAATTTGTTGCATACCAGCTGAAAAATATGGCATATGAATGGTTTGAGGAGTGGGATCAATTGAGGGATGATGAGGCAGATTTGGCATCTTGGGATGACTTTTTAAATACTTTCCTTGATCATTTGTTTCCTCAGGAGATGAGGGAGGTGAAGGCTGAGGAGTTCGTGAACCTGATGCAAGGCAAGATCATAGTAAAGGAGTATGCCTTAATGTTTCACCAATTGTCTTAATATGCTCTAGAGTTAATGTCCTCTATGAGAGCTCCAATGAAGAAATTTTCTTTGGGGTTGTCTCATGGTTTATGTTGAAATACAAAGATACTTTGTTGAACAAAGACATGGACATCTCCAGGTTGGGGGTGTACATGCAATAGGTTGAGGAGGAAAACAAGAAGTAAGTTGAGATTAGTGAAAGGTAGAATAAGAAGTTTTGATGTTTGAATTAGGGTAGAGGTTAGCAGGAGAGTGGTAGAGATGCTAAAAATGGTCTAAAATATGGGTAAATTTTGGTTCCTACTCTACGGCTAATGCTTTTTAACTGAAGTTGTTGGGTGATCATCGTCTTCAGAATAGTGTTAGTCCTAAGGCACAAGGTGCCCAATCTCAGGCTAGTAGGCCTCAATCAGCTCCATCCCATCTTTCATGTAGATTATATGGATAGTTGTACCATGATTTCTCTGATGAAGGGAGAAATAAGTGTTTCAAATGTGGTCAGCCTGGTCATTTTTAGAGGAACTGTTCTTCAAGTAATGTTGCTATGAGGGTGATTAATCCCCCGGTTACTATATTTTCTATTCCCACACCAAAGGGTGCTACTTTTGACTCCAACGCGGGTTGAAGCCATTTGTATTCTCTTGCTACCCATCAGGACTCTAAGGTGTCTCCCGATGTTGTTACTAGTGTGCTAAAACTTTACTTTCCTTATATGTATTATCTGCTTAATCTCGACTCTACTTATTTTTTTGTGACCCCATATGTGTATATTCATTTTGGTATTGGTCCTGAGTGTATTCTGGACCTTTTTTCTTTGTCTACCCTGGTTGGTGACTCTATTATGGCTAGAAGAATCTATAGGGGTTGTGTGTTATCTCTTAATGGAAGGGAGACATTAGAGAACTTGATAGAATTTGACATGTTAGATTTTGATGTGATTTTAGAGATGGATTAGTTGCACTCGTTCTATTCTTCCCTTGATTGTCAGACCTAATAGGTCAGTTTCTATTTCCCAAATAAGACAGTGATTGAATGGGATGGTAGTTCCCTACTTCCCAAGGGATGGTTATCATCAGTTGAATAATAGGGAGGTGGATATCCCTAATATTGCCTTTTGAACCCGGTGTGGTCACTTTGAGTTTTTGGTGATGTCCTTTGGTTTAACTAATGCCCCAGGGGCATTCATGAATCTTATGAACTATGTTTTCCATTAGTTTTTGTAATTGTTTTTCATTGTGTTCATTGATGAAATTTTAGTATATTCGAAGATCTAGGTGGATCATGCCGATCACCTCCGTTTAGTGTTATAGACCCTTACGGAGCAGCAATTGTATGCTAAATTCTCTAATTTTAATTTTTAGTTGAATGTTGTGACTTATCTGGGTCTTGTTGTTTCTAGAGAAGGGATCATGGTGGATCCACACAAGGTTGCGATGGTTAAGAAGTGGCATAGACCCACGACTCCAACCGATATTCAGAGCTTCTTAGTTTAACCCAGTTATTATAGAAGGTTTATGGAGAGCTTCTCTTCTATTTTTTCCCCATTGACTAAGTTGACTCAGAAAAAAGCAAAGTTCTTGTGGTAGGAAGCTTCTGAAGGTAGTTTTGAGAAGTTGAAGGATAAATTAACTTTGGCTCCAGTTTGACCCTAACCGAGCGTACAGATGGTTTTGTGGTTTATTCTGATGTGTCTTGTGTAGGATTAAGTTGCGCGTTGATGCAACATGGCAAGGTGATTGTATATACTTCTAGGAAGTTGAAAGTTCATGAGAAGAACTATCCGACGCATGATTTGGAATTTTTAGTTGTGGTTTTTGCACTAAAGTTCTGATGCCATTACTTGTATGGGTTTCATGTTGATATTTTCTCAGACCATAAGAGTTTGCAATACGTGTTCACCCAGAAATAGTTGAATCTTAGGCAAAGGAGATGGCTTGAGTTGCTTATGGATTACGACATAAGTCTCCATTATTATCCAGGTAAAGTTAATGTGGTTACTAATACTCTTAGAAGGTTGTCCATGGGAAGTTTGTCTCATGTTGATGGGGAGAAGCGAGAATTGGTGAAAGATATTCACTGTTTGGATAATCTTAGGGTTCGTCTCTTGGACTCCAAGGATGGTGGTGTGATTGTTCAAGAAGTGGTAAAGTCATCTCTAGGTTCTGAGGTGAAAGAGAAGCAGATTTCGGACCCATTTTGTTGCATATCAAGGATGATGTGGGTCACCAGAAAGTGATGGATTTTGAGATTGGTGGTGATAGTATCTTAAGTTACCAAGGTAGGTTATGTTTTCCTGACATTGATGGGCTGTGAGAGAGGATCTTGGCTTAAGTTCATGAACTATACTGTTCATCCTAGTTCTACAAAGATGTATCACAACTTGAAGGATGTTTATTGGTAAAATAACATGAAGAGGGTTGTGGCCAAGCGTGTGGTGTGTCAACAAGTAAAGATTGAGAACTTGAGGCCTGGTGGTTTCTCTCAAGAGATTGAGTTTCCCGTGTGGAAATGGGAAGTGGTTAATAAGGATTTTATTATCATTCTCCCGCGGTCTCATGGTCAGTTGGATTCCATTTGGGTCATTGTAGATAGGTGATGTCACCAAAAACTACACTCAAAATGGAAGTATAATGCGGTTGATTGCAAATATAATAACCCAACTAGGCTGGGGTCAATCCCAGAGGGAAACATGAATAGTTTCTTGACTTGATATAATCCATGAGAAGTACAGGAAACTAAATAGGGGGATTTTACTGATAATCGCAAGTAGTAACCAGATCTTGAGTGTTTTTGAGTTGTAGACAATAGTAGACGAACACTAGGATTGTGTTCCCCCTAGATTCTTAACTCCTTAAGTTTTTATAATCAACCCAACTATGTTATTGTTCTGCATACAAAGTCTACAAGATAGGTAATATCAGCCGCTTATTAGGTACAAAGATAAATCTCACCCTTTACTTATTAGGTCTCGTCGCCTTGTTGCCCCTTGCTACAACCTCAATTCACCTTTACTTATTAGGTCTTAAGTGATTAGGTGGGATGCGACGACTAAAAGGTGGAGATAAAAGGATCCCAAATCACTATCTTAACTTCTTTTCCCAATCATAAACTCCTTATTAAGGATGGAAGAAAATACAGGCTATCCCAGGATACTGCAGCTACTTAAGATTAATTATCGTGAAAAAGAATAAGATACATGCATAAACCCTAGAACAATTGAGTATCACACTCCCTTTACATAGCTAATCCACCAGGGTTCCCACAACCCTAGTCAAGGAGATTAGCCTCTCATGTTTGTGTGATAAACCATGATTATCAATGAAGAACACATATAATTAGTTGTACAAGAAATAAGAAGAATAAACTCCAAAATCTTGACTTGAATAAAAAACCAAAATCTCAAGAATAATTGTAAAAGTATTGTAAAGTATTGTATCCCATGATAAGAATATGTAACCTAATAAAACACAAACCCTAGGGTATTTATAGTATCTCGAAATAACATAAAAATTCTACTAAAAATATGAAAGGTAAAGTTATGTCGGTACGACTTAGTCTTCACTTGTACCGATATCATATGAGTCGTACCCTGCCTTCTCATATCTATTCCACTATCTTTTCTCCCAAGGCTTCAAATGTTGGTTCAGAATACGACTTCTTCTTACGAGTCGTGTCCACTCGTATCCACCTAGGACTTTGATATTTCCAAGCTCTGAACGCTGATTTGCGTACGACTTCCCTATATGAGTTGTACTCAATCTTCTGACTCGTATACTTTTGATACTTCAACACTTGGGTAGTAGCTTAGGTGTTGTTATGAATAGGACTTCTCCTTATGGCCTGTATCCTAGATTACGAATTGGATACTTAATTCTAATCTTCCTTATACTTGGCTCCTCAATTTGGCTTTTGGTTCTGTTATGAATACGATTCAGCATACAAGTCATATAGGATGTTTATGACTCAAGAACTGACTCATGTCCTGATCAGAATTGGTCTTTCTCAGGTCTTTTTCTTCTCTTTTCATTCAAACATTGTTGTAGACCTATTTCACCTACAATATACACCAAAGTGTATCATATCTAACAAAATATCCTAAGTTCACAAATAAATTCGCGGTTTTAAGCATCAAAAGTGTCATGTTTTAATGCCACATCAACTCCCTCAACTTATAATTTTTCATGTCCTCAGGCAAACAAAACTAAACATAATTTTTGGGTACAGAGACGGTGCTTAAACAGGAAGATCTTAAGCTACCCATGGCAGTAATTTTGAACTTGATTTCAATCTGGTTATTCCCCTCCTACTTCTACATTTTAAAACTCCAACTTCATATTAAAATTTAGCATACATAAAGATATGAGGAAATCTAATAATGGTATTACATTATTAGATTTGATTCAAATTGATCATTTAGAATTCAACCTAGAAAACTAGTGTGACTAGCTAGAGCTAGGTGTTTGTCTAGTCTATCGTGTTGGATTCTAACGTATTTAATGAGTTCATAAGGTTGTTACTGAGAATTTAAATGTGAAACAACTTGTTTATAATGTTTAAGGGTCAATTGGAACAAAACAAGAGTCGAAACAATAAGCTTAAGATCAATAAGGGCAAGCCTAGTCTTAGCTCGTGTTTCTAGTTCACCATGGTGGATATTGTGTTATTTGGAGATCTAAATTGGTGTGTTTAATGCTATAGGATGGTTTTTTAATGGACTATTATGTTATATGAAGGATTTACAAGCCTCAAATCAAGTAGAACAACTCAAAAAGGCTTGAAATGGATCAACGAAAGCACAATACAAATTTTGTTGCAATTTAGACGCCTAAAATGTCGTGGGCGTGTGAGGATAGTAGGATTGGACAAATGGCACGTGATATGCTCCAAAAGCTTCAAAATGGACCCAAAATAGTGTGTCCTCACTATGAGGGTGCATTGCGACCTCCACACTACCTTTTTAAGCCTCACAATGCGACCTACACACCTTTTTTCCAGCCAGTGCAACGCAAGCTGCACTTCTTCTTTCCAGAGCTCACATCGTGACCTCCATATCACCTTTCCATAGTTCTCTTCGCAACCTCCACTTTCTATTTGCACAACTTATGATGCATTGGGCATTTTATACATGGCCAAAAGTGCAAATTGAGTCCTACACAGCTTGGGCTTATCTCATACTATAAATAGAAAATTGAACATGTTATTGATCATCTTGGAATGTATTGAGTATTAAGGAGGATGCTACAACTTTATAACTTACGTTAATATTCTTTTATTTAGCATTTTATTAGATTATATCATGTATTCAACCTTTTGGATCATGATTATGACTATGTGTGGCTAAACACCCTTTTTTCGGGGTTAAAGCTAAGAACATGAGTACTGTTGTTTTGAATTAAGTCTCTTAATTTTTCTTATCGCTATTGGTTGTTTGTTTATTCTTGAATGAACTCTTTTGAGGCTTGATCACCATTGGAATACATCTATTGTCAACTTTTTTATCTCAGGGGAAGGAATAGGGCGATAAAATATGGGATTAAATAAAGTATGGTTTGTATTCTTTTATAAAATAAGGAATTCAAATTAGTGTCTAGGACAGGGATGTACTTAGATACCTTACTTAATTCATATGTAGGATGATAGCTTAATGAACTTAATTGGATTATTACATCCCCGCTCAATGATATAGTTGTAAGGTCTACATTAGGTAAACAGTTAGAGGTTGGGAGACCATGATCATGCAATTAACCCTAAGAAACAACAACTAAGATAATCAAGTTAACAAATAAAGTTCAATAACATAGTAAGATTGTTCAAAGTGCTTTAACCCTGGGTTTTCTCCCATTGATTGTTTCAAGACTTTTATTTTACATATTATTTTCTTTACTTTATTTCACAAGTATTCAAAACTCTATTTTGGTTATGCTTGAATCAATTAAACCTAAATTGTGAACTAGAATCAAATAGTTGTGAGATCAAGTCCCTGTGGGATCGATAACTCGGCTTTCTTGAAGGTCACTTTACTACTTGGTAGACCACTTAAACTTGCGTGTGTGTTTAGGTGTTGTCAATGAGTCGTTAGATGATTCATGGTAGAAACATTATACTTCAACTTCCTTTAATTCTCAGTACTACAACTAGTATGATTCATAGTTAGCTTGCACGAGTCAGCACTTGATCCTTTTTAACTTTTTTTCCAACTTCAACCTCTAGGACCTGTTTTCTGTAAAAACACATTAAAATACATATTGCGAAACAAAATATACTCAAAGACATGCATAATTTCTATGTTTCAAGCATCGAAAGTACCATCCATGGTAGATCATCTATTAGTTCAATCGAAATTTAATTTCATGTACATTTGCCTAGTCAAATATAATTTTGCTCGTTAAAGAATTATTTCATGTTTTACAATAAAAAATCAATCTTGACATATAAAAATTACATCAAGCTTTTTGAATCATTCCTATAACTCATACTCAAAATTTGAAATATTTTGAAGTAATTTTCCAATCCATAATCTAAAAAATGGATCTTTGAGTCTTCATATTTTTATGCTTAAATAAGGCCAAATCACCTAAAATGTTCAAAATTCATGTGAAACTCATTGAAATTAAATCAAATTTGCAGAAAAGTCTAAAATGATCTCGAGAACTTTTTGGAACTTTGATATCGTGAATCTGAGCTTGTTTGGACAACTCTTTAACTGAGGTCAAATATTAACTTTAAATTCAAATCGAGGCTCCAAAACTCATTCAGAACCTCCCAGACACAAATCAAGTATGCAAATTAATTAGAAAACATGTTCTGGACATATTAAAATCATCAAAACATCAATAGATATTGTTTTGACAAAAAGTTGACCATGGTCAAACTTATTCTTTAACTGAATTAAAAATTGATCTAAGGTTTCAATCACACCCGAGCCCCTAGGGAGCCATCAAGACTATCCACCTTAATTAAAAATCATATTTTAGGTTTAAGAAACTGTCAAAATTTCATTCCAAGCTTGTTAACTTAGAATCTTGACTTTGGTCAAATTTCAAACCTTCAAAATTGAAATTTATCAATGTCCATTCGATCGTGTCCGAAATCACGTAAGTACCAATTCATATAAGTCAAAAATGATATACAGAGCCACATGTAGGTTCAAACTAGAAAAAATGGATTCAAAAAGATAAATGACCATGCGGGACATTGCACAATGCATATCATATTGTATGTGTATTTTTCCTTCCTTCGCTAGTATTTTTTTCACTGGATATTTCCTATTTTAATGAGCACATTATGTATCAAGACATGGATATCAAAGGGGGAATGCTACGAAAGTAATAATTGTTGATATCTACTACTCTAAAAATTGATTCCTCACTACTACTTACTCTTATGATATTAGTTCTTACACCTCCCTAATCTTTTTCATGATCTTCTCCCATAATATTCATGGTTTATGGAAACCTTTTTTATGCCTCTATGAATGTTATAAATAGAAACATAAGAACTCATATTGGATACACTTGAAGACACTTGAAAGAATAAAGAACTCTCCTCTTTCGTCTCTTTTACTCTGTTTACATATTATTCTTGATCTGTATTTTTCTTGTCTATAATATGTTTCAATATCATTATTCTTTTAAATTAGTTTTATAGTGATGTATATTAATAAAATATTTTTTCTTCTTAGGATTTGAATGCTTGTAGTTAGATTAGATATAGGAGCCTGTGTTAACACAACCCTCACTAATATTATTTTTTTGTCCTAATTTATTTGACATGTATGAAATTTTGAGAGTCAATTAAATTTTTTGCTATGATTTTAAAATATTTTAGGTTATTAATTATTATGATTTATACTACTTTTTACATAATATTTAGATAATATATGTCACTCTCTCTATGCTAAATTATGTTGCACTGAAGAAATTTTGTAAGTCAATCAATTTTTATATAGTTTTTAGATATTTTAAGTTTTTAGTTATTTTAATTTATAATACTTGATCTGAGGTGGATTTATTCACCTCAGTGTTGTATCCTATCTTATTTAGCCTTGTTTTGAGAACAACTTGTGTGCTTAATGTGTTAATGATGATATAATTGAGCATCTATATATTTAAGTACTTAAGTATAATGTTTAAGGTGTTTTCCAAACAAGTTTGTACTTAATTTGGTCACTTAGATTCAAATGAGAAAAATGGTGTTACTAGCTTAAGCTAGGTGATGTTCTAGTTGATCTCGATGGATTCTAGTCACTGTAATGATTTTATAAAGTTTTTATTGTGTAATTATGTGTGCAAAAACTTATTTATAGTGTTCAAGGTTCAATAGAATCAAGCTTAGAGTCAAATAAGAAGTTAAAGATCAAAATGGGCAAAACTAGTTCTTACCTTAAGTTTCTAGATCACCGTTATAGATTGTGTGTTGTTTTGAGCTCTAATCTGTGGTACTTGATGCTACACAATGCTTGGTGAGTTGATTATGATGATATATGTATGATAAACAATCTATAAATCAAGTTAAAATAACACCACAAGGCTTGGGATGGAAGGACAAATGCTTAAGACAAGTTTAGACATCAAAAGGAAATTCCAATGAGGGTATGGGAATAGCCTCGCAGCACACACCCCAATACTAGGCAGTGAAGATCACAGTACACACCCTATTCCCAGAGAGTGAGGCTTATAGCCTAACCCCTACTCCTATGAACTGACCCTCGCGACGCAGAGGTGATTCCTAACACAATAAAAAATTTCCCTCCTATAAATAGGACACTTAAACTTGATGTTAAACATCTTGAACGAATTTACTACTTGGTGAGACCACGTACACTTGTGTGTGCACTTGAGCGCAATAAGTTTTTAGTGTTGTTGCTAGGGACTTGTAAAATGGCAACTATTTTAACTTTAATTTTACTTTTTAGATTTATTTGGTGCTTTACGCTTGGTCTTAGTATTGAATTTGTAGGAAACAGGATTGCAGACTGGTAAGTTAGCAAGGGCTAGGGAATTAGTTGAACCAATCCCTGAACCTTAGCAATAATTTCATCAATTGAGGAGAGAAGCATTCCTTATCCACCATATCCAGCAAATTCAAGAAGAACAAGGCAATCTTGCTCTCATGGTTGAAGATCAACCAGCCTGCAGGACAGTTCGCAAAGTGGCAATCCCACTTTTGATAAATTTAACCTCCCCTTTTCAAAAACCGGTTGCTGGAGGTAACTTTGAGCTGAAAAAGAACATGGTGCATCTTTTTATCAGTAGTGAACATTTATGGGGCTTTCACATGAAGATCCAAAAGTCCACCTACGGAACTTCTTAGAGATCAGTGACACATTCATCCCTATGGGTGTGTCAACTGGCTATGTTAGGCTGATACTTTTCCCTTTTTCACTATTAGGGGAAGCGAAGAAGTGGTTGAACACTAAGCTGGCAAGTTCAATCACAACCTGGGATGACTTAGCCTGGAAATTCCTTATCTGATTTTTTTCATCTAGCAAGACTGCGAGATTGTGCAGTGAGATTGTGAGCTTCAAAAAAAATCTAGATGAGAACTTATATCATGCATGGAAAAGGTTCAAAGCTCTTCTTCAGGACTGTCCACATCATCAACAGTCCAATGAGGTACTAACTCAAACTTTTGTTGAGGCACTTGATCACAACACAAAAATTTTGCTAAATTCAGCTGCAGGTGGTCAAGCATTAAAATTGACGTATGATGAGTTATACACCTTGTTGAACCAGATTGCACAAAGGGATCTTGAGTGGCATGGTGACTTAAGAAGTTCTCCAAAAAAGGTTGTGAGTGTGTTGGAGATGGACCAATTTACTACTATATTAGCTCAGATTATTGCACTACAGAATCAATTAACTACTCAACTCAGCAATATAAAACTAGGGGTTACATAGCCTGTAGCAACAGCTAATGCAATCCATCAGACGAATAATTGGTGTGGGGTTTGTGGCAATAGTGGTCATTCTATAGCCAGGTGCAGTGCAAATCCTGAGTCAGTGATATTTGTAGGCAGTGCTCAAAGTCCGAATTATGGGAATGCCTACAGTAAAAAGTGGTAGACTCAGCCACTAATTCCATCATGGAACAACCAACAACAATAGTTTCAGCAGCAACAGGTTCAAGGAAATCAGACCACAACTCAAACTAGCAATATGGAAGAGATCCTGAAATAAATTATAACTACTCAAGCACAATTGGCAGTAAATATAAAGAGCCAGTAGATGGCCAAAAAGAACTTGGAGATACAGGTTGGGAAAATACAGCAAGCAAAAAATGCCAAGTCTCAAGGTGGTTTGCCAAGTGATACTAAACCTCTTAAACAAGTAATGGCAATCACTTTGAAGAATGTTAAGGAGATAAGTAAAGAATCTCCAAAGGCAACTAAGGAGGTAGATACAAAGATAGTTCCTAAACCAGCTACAGACAAATTTGTTAAAATTCAAGGAAGTCTGAGTACTCAGAAACTGAAGTTGTTGAACAGGTGAAGGAGAAAACACCACCACTTTTCCCACAGAGGTTCAGAAAAAGCAAAGGAGGATGCATGATTCAACAAGTTCTTTAACACATTCAGATAGCTTCACATTGACTTCTCTCTTTTAGATATTTCACAGGGAATGCCTAAGTATGCTAAGTACTTAAAAGAAGTGGTCACTAACAAAGTTAAGCTACAAAATATTGAGACAATAGCACTCACTGAGGAGTGTAGCTCTGTAGTTATGAATAAGATGCCCAAAAAGCTCAAAGATCCTGGGAGTTTAATTTTCCTCATTCAAATTAGAAATAGTAAGGCGGTCTACGTACTTAGTGATTTGGGGGCAAGTATCAACTTGATGCCCCTCTCCTTATTCAACACTTTGGGCTTAGGAAAGCCAAGATCGAGCTCTGCGTTACTCTAACTGGTATACCGAATCATAGATCATCTTGAAGGAATCATAGAGGATATTCTCATCAAGGTTGGTAAGTTTATTATTCCTACTAATTTTATTGTTTTAGATTATTAGGTAGATAAAAGAGTGTCACTCATATTATGATATCTATTCTTGGCGATGGGCGGAGTATTGCTAGATGTGAGAGAGGGAACGCTCATAATGAGGCGGGATGATGAAGAGGCAATTTTCAAAGTGTACAAACTACTTAATACACAATCCCACTACAAAGATTTGTACATGATTATAGTGATTGAAGGGGATAAGTGTGGGGTGGTAGAGTTTAGTCAACCAAAGACCTCTTCGAACTTCCTCATTGAGTAGCCCAAGACACAACCACCCCATCTCAAAATGATGCATATTGATAAGCCTGAAAAGGCTATTATTGAGAGAGTTGTTGACCTTGAGAGTTCACACTCAAGAGGTAAAAAAAAATGAATAAAAAAATATCCTCCAAGTAGGATAAAGAAAAATGGATGAGTCAAGGATTGGGTCGTATTGCGACACCAAATCAGGCATTGCTTGGGAGGCTACCCAAGTTAAGGTAGGTTTTATTTTCAATATTTTAGTTTTTAATTCACTAGTTATTATTTTTATTAAGTCATGGGTTGATGGAAAGTCTGAGTACCAAAAAACCTGAGCTAAGGAGCATGGCAAAGACTAAATGTGGGGTCCTCGGATCCCTTGATATGTAAAGATGCTACTAGCTAGGCCTAGAGGCCTTATAGAGTATTTCTATTTCTACTTTTAAGTATACTTTAGGGACAAAGTAGATTTTTAAGTGTGGGGTAGGGAAATTCCTATTTTAGGAGTAATTTTAAAAAAATTTATGTTAGGAATGAGTAAGATGTTCTTGTTGGTGCCATGAGTGATTGCATGATGCAAGTGTTTTGTGTAAAAATCATGTTGATTGTGTGAATTACTACTTTTTAGGCTCTTAGGATTATGATTATGACTTTTGTACTTGTTGGCTTAGTATTGAATTCATGTGATTATTTGATTGAGAGTATATGATGATCTTACTAGAGTCGAGCATGTGCAATGTGTTTGTGAGGTATTTGTATATTCCTTGTTGTATTTGATACAAGAACTTTCCTGGTGTGTATGCAAAGCGAAATAAAGAGTGTGGGTTTAGGATATGAAATAGGCACTTCTTTGATAGCCAAGTTTATACCTTTCTTTTGACCTACCCTTATGCATCATCCTAGCTAATCCCATTGAACCTTTAGCTTATTTCCTTTGGCAACCGCATATATAGCCTAACCTCCTTCTTTTATTGACTTTAATTTGATCCAAAGATCCTAAGCACTTTAGTGTAAAATTAATTGAGTTAAGGAGTTTGAAATTCAAGTAGGAGAAAGGTGAAGGGAAGCCCCAAAGTAATAGTTATTGGTGTGTACAATTGATGTGTTGTGGTTGGGAGATAAAGAAATTTATGCTAAAGAAATTCCCATTTTAGCCCATTTGTGTTACAATGAACCTGTTTTGGCTCTGGTCCTCCTTGGACATTGTGTACTCAACTAAGACAGATCGCTTAAGTTGAGGGTAGCTAGTATTGGGATGCTTAACATAAAGTAGGTGTGAAGAAGGGTAAGATTGAATTATGAATTAGTAGACAATACTCCCACCATAGTGTATGTAAATAACCTTAATGAGATGGGGCAAAACAAAATATAGGGGTAGATAAAAGTAGTGGAAATTGATTGTTAAAAGTGAGTTGATTGTATAATGTGGTGTATTAAAGCGCTTAGGGAAGATAGTAACTATTCTTGGCCAAAATAGTTCCTACTCATCTCTTAGCCAATATTACAACCCTTGAAGACCTATTTGATCCTAAGACTCATTATTCTGATATTAGTGGAGTACTACACTAAGGGCTAGCCTATGGTTCATCTTGTGTAAATTATGAATTCTTTGTGAGAGTGAGCGTAATTTAATTCTTTTATCCATTCTGTTATAAATTGTATTTATGTGAGTGATTATGGGTAACTCTCTTGTTGTGAGGTCACATATTTAATTATAGTTGGGTAATTTATATGATGTATTAGATTGAACAATATTTATGAGTTTTCCAATTAGGTGAGTCAATTCTTGAGGCTAGGATGTTTTGGATTAGTATTTTTGAACTTTCAATTGTGTACATAACATTCTTAGTGTAAGGACTTGCATTCGGTGTAGTCATTGTAGTACAAGCTTGAGTGTCTTTCTTGTAGTATAAGTGTGGAGTCTCCTCAATGTATGTTGCTTAAATTAAAGAATTTCTTGAGGGCAAACAAGGCTTTAAGTGTGGGGTGGTGATCTGAGGTGGGATTTATGCACCTTAGTGTTGTATCCTAGCTTATTTAGCCTTGTTTTAAGGACAACTTGCATGATTAATGTGTTAATGATGATATAATTGATCATCTAAGTGTTTAAGTACTTAATTACAATGTTTAAGGTGTTTTTCAAATAAGTTTGTTCTTAATTTGGTCACTTAGAGTTCAAATGAGAAAACTGGTGTTACTAGCTTGAGCTAGGTGTTATTCTAGTTGATCTCGATGGATTCTAGTGAGTGTAATGAGTTCCTAAGGTTATTATTATTTAATTATGTATGTAAAAACTTTTTTATAGTGGTCAAGGTTCAATTGAATCAAGCTTAGAGTCGAAAAAAAAGTTAAAGATCAAAATGGGCAAAACTAGTTCTTACTTTAAGGTTCTAGTTCACCGTTATAGATTGTGTGTTGTTTTGAGATCTAATCCATTGTTTTTAATGCTAAATAATGCTTGGTGAGTTTATTATGATGATATATGGATGATTAACAAGCTATAAATCAAGTGGAAATAATACAACAAGGCTTGGAATGAAAGGACAAATGCTTAAGACAAGTTTAAACGCAAAAGAAAATTCCCATGAGGGTATGGGAATAGCCTCGCAGCGCACACCCTAATACCAGGGAGTGAGGCTCGCAGAGCACATCCTCTTCCTAGGGAGTGAGTCTCATGGAATCACCACTACTCCCATGGACTGACCCTTACGACACAGAGGTGATTTCCAACACTGCAAAAAAAAAATTCTCCTATAAATAGGACATTTAAACTTGATGTTAAACACCTTGGATGACTTTGAAACTTAGAGAGAGGATGGAAAACACTTCAAATAGGGTTTTTCTTTCTTTAATTTAGATTATTTATAGATTTTATCATATCTTCATTGATCTTGATTATAGTTATATCTATGAGTGGCTAAAAGCCTCTTTTTTGGGGTTAAGGCCAAGAACATGATTACTATTGCTTTGAATTGATTTGGATTTGATTACTTATGATATTTGGTTGTTTATTTATCGTGGTTATAATTATTTTAAGAATTCGCGACCCTTGGAATACATTCATTATCGTCTTTGTGAGCTCGTGGAGGGGGGAATAAGAGGATAGAATGTGGGAGTAAATAGAGCAAGGTTCTTATTATTTTATAAAATAAGGGATTTGAATTAGAGTCTAGGATAGGTATATACCTAGAAGTCTTGTTTGGTTTACTTGCAGGATGCCATCTTAATGCATCTAATTGTATTATTGCATCCCCGCTCAACGATGTAGTTATAATGTCCTGTTAAGTAGAAGATTAGAGGTTGGGAGATCATGATCATATGATAAACCCTATGAATAAACAACCAAAATAATTAATCTAACAAATGAAGTTCAATAGCTTATTATGATTGTTCGTAGTGCTTCAACCCTAGGTTTTCATCCATTGATTGTCCAAAGTCTTTACTTTTCCTCATTATTTTAGTTTACTTTTAATTTACAACTCCAAAACTCTTTCGGTTACTTTGAAACCACTTTAATCTCTATAGTTAAATTAAAATTGGATAGTTTCTTAACACTAGTCCCTGTGGGATCGATACTTGGCTTCTAAAGGGACACTTTACTACTTGGTGAGACCACATACACTTGTGTGTGCGCTTGGGAGCGATAGTACTTTCTACATAATTTTCAAATTTATATGTTACTCTGTCTACCTCAATTTATGTGTCATTTAATGAATTTGGAGTGCCGGTTAAATTTTTATACGTCTTTTAAATTGGTTAGTTTTTTAATTATTGTTATTTGTAGTACTTTTTACTTTATTTTTAAATAATATATGTTATGTCATCTATCCAAATTTATGTGTCACTAATAGAATTTCGAGAGTCAACCAAATTCTTAAGTCGTTGATTATTATGATAGAAATTTCAAAAATGTCCTCAACTAGATAAATATAAATAAATTGCAATAAGATTGCGACATGTTTTCAGTGTAAACCTCAATTTCGATAGTACTCTTTCTATCCAACAATATTTGTCCACTACATTAAAAATAGATTTCCAACAATACTTGTTCAGTTTGATAAATCAATGGATAATTTATCCCTATCCTACATATTTTATCTTTGTTATTAGATATTATTCATCACTCAATAATTTTTCTAAAGCATTAAATTTATTATATTCAAAGGGTGATATAGCAAAACAATCCATCTATTTATTGTTTCTTAACTTGTGTGTCTAGTTTTTCTTTAATCTAAAGTGGGCTTGATGCCCTTTTATTAAATAAAAAATAGAATATTTAACACAATGACCAGGCTCAACCCGAGTTCAGACAGCAAAAGCAATAAACCTATTTTGGTAAGTGTAATGTTGGCTTTTCCCCAGATTTCCGCCTATATTTCTGTCGCTGCTCCGATGTGTTTCAATCTCAAAGTTGCCTGGTGGTCTGATCAAGCTAAGTGATATCCTCCTTTTTCTCTCATATCTTCCTTGCATAAGTGGGTTGAGATGATAGCAGCTGATACTACCACTTAATGTAAAGAATCAATTTGATAAAGAAGGGTCTTTTTCATGTAATGGTATTTTCTATGGATCAGGTATGTTAAACGGCATATTTGATTGGTGATTTAGATCGAAGGTCCTGTCTGTTTGAATGTTCAACCCATCAACACCCCACATTTTACTGGGTACATAGTGAAACATTCACGAAAGTCGGTTCCAACAGGTGAGGTAATGTAACATCTTGATTTTTCTGAAACCAAAATACCACACGGTGCTCATGATCCTGAAGGACCACAAGCTAACCCTTTTCTGATATTTGTACTTGAGAACTGTATAATATACTGGAATAAATACAAAAAACTGATGGAATCTTGCCATAAGATTCAAAACATCTAAAATACTCAAAACTGAAAACTGAATACTGATACATCTATCCAAAAAGCCTCTAAACTGTCTGAACTGTGGAGTTGATGGTATATGTCCCCAACTAACTCCATCTACTGAAAATAAACTGAGTCTAATGCCATAATAAAATAAGGATCATCCTCGAATAATGTGGACTCACTGCTAAGTCAACTGTTGTTGGCTGAGTCTGGACTGCTAAGGGTGCCCTGGCTCTCACTCTTCTGAACTTATGGTATAAGACACCAAGCGCAAGAGAAAAGTATGTGTCAGTACTTTGAATATACTGGTATGCTAGATGAGGTAAGGCTAAATGCAAGGTCTTATGCATGAACATAACATAATTGAATAACATGAGAGTACTGAATGAGGATACATGTATGGACTGAATACTAACTTTAGAATACTTGAAATTCTGACAACTGAGTTTACTAATACTGATATCTGTGTTTACTAACACTGAGGGTTTGAATAACTGAGTCTACTAACAAATGAACTCTGAACTTACTAATATCAACTGATTGAAACTGAGATCAAACCTATCTAGCGGATAATCTTCAAATCTAGTAATAATGATAAGGAGTGATTAAATCTGAGTTTGAGATCATGCCTATCTAGTGGGCGATCTCTGAATCGATTAATACTGATACTGGCCAACTTCATGTGAGACCAAGCCTTTCTAGCGGATGGTCTATGAATCTACGGAACTATCTAAGTTCCTTACTGAGCTGAATGACCGTATCTGACAATCCTGATTTCTAAGTGCTACTGTGATAACTGAGACTGAACTGTAACTGTGGGAGTTCTCACTTAATTGACATACCCCAAATTTGAACTAGTGGGGTCCAACCTGTAACCCCAGCTGGAAGGGTGTCAGTACTGTGCCACGGGTATAGACACTACTATGGTCAAGCCTCTCTAATGGGTGACCCTGAACAGAAAGTCAAGCCTAAGGCAATGAGTGACTCCTAGAAGGTAGTCAAGCATTGATCTAGCGGGTGACTCCTGATCCTGTATTGGCTACGTAGTTTTAGAGTGCAGAGATTGCTGCTAACGACTCTGCCTTTCTAACTGGAAAGACGTCATCCCTGCGCTTGCTTGGTGCTAGTTCCTACTCCCAACTGAAAGACTCTGAATTAATTCTTAACTGAACTTAGATAGAGATGAATCTACCATTGACTATATTACTTGACTGATCTGACTGAGTTTGCTTGGTTCCGTTATCTGATGGAATACTACTTGGATTTTACTATCTGATTGAATACTACTGAATTTTTGTTAGCTTACTGAGTTTCACTGAGGCCTGAACTGAATATTGTATACTACTGAGTACTATTGAATCGAAATTAAATACTGAGTTGGATTAGACTGATACTGATACTGAATTGCACTAATACTGAGATACTGAATTTTCTTATGTTCTGCAACTGTCTGAATTCTACTAATCATGGCTTGATTGAGAGTATCTTGAAACTGACACTGGCTCAAGAGTTGCAGCAAATTTATGGGTATAAATACCCCCAGGACTCGATAACATAAAAGTTAAACATAACCATTCTCAAATAACCATGACAATGAACTTTCATTCACCATTTCAATCACTAAAGCATTTCTTCAAACACTTGGGAATGTTAAAACGTATAAAAGTATAGGGATGCATATTAATTTCTCATAACTCATTCAATAAGGAATGCACAAGCATAAGAATGCATGAAACATATCATAATTTGCTCACTAAGGCATTTCAACAAGCACTTGGCATGCATGAATTTATACGCAATTTGGGGATTTCTTCTCAACATGCTATAATGATCTTATTTCCTTCACACAAGCATTTTATCAAACATATGGGGAGCATGCTTTGGTTATACAACAAATACTACACCTAAGTATCATGATTTCATCAACCAACATGCAACTTGAAGAGGGTTTATCATGAACATCACACAATTAATCACATGCTAGAATCAATTCTTAATACCTGTAGTCTAAATCATGAATTAAAACTCAACAACACATAATCATGAACTTCAATACACATAAATCATGAAATCTCATAAATACATAAATTTTGTAATTTTGAAAAGAATTCTTGGACTTCTTAGGTGGAAGGAACCCAAAAATCAACAACTAACATACCTGAGGAGACTTTTTCTTGAAGGTTCTTGGAGAGATTCTTAGTTTCTTGAGTTTTCTTGAAGAAGGGTTTGAATCTTGTTCTTGGGTTTTTTATCTCGAAAGAAACCCTAGCTTTTGATGTTATAGATGAATATGGAGTTATGAGTCTTGATCTTATTTAAATAGGTGTTAAAATAGTGGGAAAAGACCAAAAATCCCTTTCTAAAATGACTAAAAATCACTGAACGGGATATGCGACGGTGGGTGGGATGGTCCGTCGAGGTCCCGATGGTCCATCGGTCCTAACCGTCGTATCTGGGCCAGAACTGGGTTTAATGTCTCATCTGTGATGGCTCGGGCGATGGTCTGTCACTAGCTCAACGGTCCGTCAGACCTCTCCGTCGCACTTAGCCAGAGAGTGGACTCATTGCCTCAGCTGCGATGGTCTGGGCGACGATCCGTTGGACCTCTCCATCGCACATGGGTAGTTCAGACTGCTTTCTGTAAAACGTCCATAACTTTTTACCCCACTATTGGATTTTCGTGAAATTAGTTTAGTGGGAAAGCTAATTCAAATTCTCACATGATAAAAGGTCAAAATTGGAGAATCTGATTTAAATATTACTCACTTAGAATGTCATCCCTAAATTTTCTGGAGACTAAATTATACTTTAAACAAAGTTTGGGGTATTACAGGTAACCTCAAATCCAATTTATTTTCCAATCAAACTAGTCATTTTTTTTCTCGATTCTTATTAGAAATCCTTTATGCTTCTGTTTCAGAATATGATTGTTGATCTTGTATTTCCTCGATTGATAAACGCTAGCGCCATGTAATGTAGTAGCTCCATGTGATGTAATGTATTTTCACCCTTGTGTGTCTAGTCAATAATAGATAAGTATTATTAAATCGGGAGAATAATTTAAACTCACAATGACTAGTTTAAAATTTACATTGACTAACTTAACTTTATGAGATTAACTAAAATTCACGAACGATAAAAGTAGAGCCGTCAATATCGGTCAGGCCTATTGGATCGGCCCAACCCGTAAATTGTTAGGGTTGGGATACAATTTTTGCAGCCCGTTTAAGAATAAGGCTTTTTAGTCTGGCCTGTATAAGTTTGTTGGCCCATGGAGCTTGAGCAATATGGGTTATGTTGGCCCATGGGTCAAACGAGAAATGATTAAAAAATAGAATAGAGTATTAAGAATTAAAAAAAAAGTATAAACTCAAAGTCTATTTGAACCATCATAAATATTTAAATATTAAATATTTTTATAAAATATATAAATAATTAAAATATAAAAGACTAAATTTTTTAAAGAATTAACTATGTTTGATAAAGATGATGTGGCGATGTTGAACACGCGATAAGTGTTATGTGAGCTTTTTTTAGGAGTTCATTTTCACTTATAATGGGCTAAATATTGATATTTCTTTGTGTTTTATTGTGATCAATTAAAACAAAATTAGTTAATATTCTTATTTAGCTAGTTATGTTATTACTCATTAACAGTTTCGTTTGTTTTTCAACATCTCTATTTGATTTGAATTTGATATCAAAAGTAATTTAATTTCATAGATTATTAGTTTGTTTTTTGTAAATTTGAGACTTGATTAATAAGTAGTTGCTTCATGAAATAATATGCTGTAAATATTTATATAATTAACAATTTAAAATTTAAATTAAAAATATAAAAATAATATATTTAAAAAATTGAGCTGGCCCGTGGAAGCCCACAACCCACAGTGTGATAGGTTGGACTTGTTATTTTCTGGTCCATCATGTTGATGAGTCAGTCTGGCCTGACCCATCAAATTACAAAGCCTATGTGAGTTAGCCCAGATAGATTGAATCGGCCCGTATTGACAGCTCTAAATAAAAGCTTTATTTACACGATCAAGTATATTTTAGTAATCATTTTTTTTTTTAATAAATACTCCTCTCTCCTCAATTTCCTCTCTCCCCTCACTTCAAACTCTGCCTATTTCATTCTATCCCTTTTTAGTTAATTTATACAGTGTAAGCATGACTTAAGGAATTTCATATTCTTCCAGTTCTGTGTTGCCCATTCTGATGCCCTATATTTAATAGTATAAAAGTCAAAAAGAAAAAAGTCAAGTAGCCAATTTGAGTGCCCCCAGAATTTGTGGCCGAAAGTGCTATTGATAATTAAGAGACGTGTTTGGCAGGAAGAAAAATGTATATTTGTGCTATTGATAATTAAGGACGTGTTTGGCAGGAAGAAAATTGTATCTTTAAAGAATTAAGGGTGTGTTTGGTACGAAGAAAATGCTTTCCATGGAAAATATTTTCCTATTTTCTTGGAAAACAAGTTGATTTCTTACTTGTTTTCTTATGTTGGTTGATCGATAGGAAATGTTTTTCGAAAAATATTTTCTATTGTTTGGTTAGTGTTTAGCTAAAGCATAAAATTACATTTTAGAAAAATAATTTTTGACTCCCAAAAAAATCTATTTTTTTGGTGTGTTTGATATGAAGAAGGAAAAACATTTTTAAGAAAAATAAGTTGTTTCTTACTTATACTCTTTTGTTCGCTATGCAAATTGGGTAAGTATATGTTTTCTAAAAGTATTTGCATATATTTAAAAAAAAAAAACAATGAGAACAAATAGGATAAGAAGGATGGCATAAGAAAAAAAAATTGAATATCTTTTTTAAAAACAAAATTAAAAAAATTATTCTTTTTTTAGAAGGGGTTGGGGGTTGTCAAAATGGGTAGTAAAGGTGGGGGTAAGAAAATAATTTTGATTTTTTAAAAAATAAATTAATTTTTTTTTTTGGAGGGGGATAGGGGAGTAAGAGTGGGTAAGAAAAAAATTTAAAATATTTTCTTTGAATGGAGGGTAGTAGGGGTCGGGGTCGAGGTAGGGGAGTGAGGAAGGGGTAAGAAAAAATTGAAAATTTTTAAAAACTAAATTTAAAAAGTTTAATTTTTTTAGGGGGGAGGTTAGTATGGGTGGGGATCGGGAAGGAAGGGTAAGAAAAATGTTTTAATTTTTGTAAAAAATTAAATATTTTTTTGAAGGGAAGGGGAGAGGTTTGGGGTAGAGGTAGGGGATGAGTTAAGAAAAAAAAAATTGAAATATTTTTTTTAGATGAGGATGGTAAGGGTGGGGTGGGGGATAGTGGATTGAGGGTTGGAGTAGAGGTGGGTGAGTTTGAGAGTTTTATGAATATTTCAATTTAAGAGTGAGGTTGAAAAAGAGTTTTGAAAAATGTTTTCCTTACTTTTTAAGGGAAGTAATTTTCCTTAGATTTGAGCAAAATAAGTTGATTTAAAAAATATTTTTCAAAACCTTTAATCCAACCAAACATGAGAAAATTGAAAAACATATTTCAGAAAATATTTTTCTCCATACCAAACACACTGTAAGTGCATTTCTTATTGCAATAAGAAATTCATTTAAAGATTTGATAAGTAAACAAGAAAAAATTATAATAAAAAATAATTATATATAAATTATAAAAATGGTATCGAGATGAAAAGTTGTGGGGAGTGGGGGTTTAGGAGACAAAACTGAAATGGTCAAAAGGCAGGTTGAGCGATCTGAGTAGGTGGAAAGGAACAAACGAATTTATCGTGTCACTTATTCAACTTGTTATTTCTAGGTTCATTAGACAATTCATTTTGCTCACTTTTAAATAACTTATTTTCTTCAAACAATACTCGCAATATATTTAATAAAAAATATAATAATAATAGATATACCCAATATATTTTCATCAAGTGGGGTCTGGGTAGGGTAAGTGTACACAGTCCATATACTGCCTCAGAGATGAGGTAGAGAGGTTGTTTTCAATAGACCCCCCGACTCAAGATAAAATAATCTAGACAGGGAACAATAAAATGACAAGATATAATAGAAATTACCATTCTCAATAATACCATCAACAAGATACACCAAGTAATATAGCAAACGATACACCCCCTGAAATAATATTAACCTTCTATCCTAATCCACTTCCTCCACAATTTCTTATTTAGGGTTATGTCCTCGGTAAGCTAAAGCTATTATATGTCATGTCTAATCACCTACCTTCAATATTTCTTCGATCTATCTCTACCTCGCTTGAATCCATCCCTATTCAACCTCTCACACCTCTGTACTGGGGTATCTGTTCCCCTCCTCATCACATGTCTGAATCATCTCAACTTCATTTTCATCATCTTGGCTTCCACTGAAGTCACTCCTACCTTATTTTGAATAACCTTATTTTTAATCCTATTTTTTCTAGTACACCCATACATCCATCGAAGCATTCTTATCTCTGCTACTTTCATCTTTTGGATGTGGGCCTTCTTGACATGCCAACACCTGGCCCCATACAACAAAGTCGGTCTAATCACCACTTTATTGAACTTGTCTTTATGTTTATGAGGTGCCTTTTTTTCACATAAGATTCCAGAGGTGAGCCTCTATTTCATCCACCCTACCCCAATCTGAAGACTGTTATCTTCGTCAATCTCTTTATTCCCCTGAATCATAGACCCCATATACTTGAAACTATCTCTCTTATGGATGAAATGAGTATCAAGCTTAACAACCAGATTAGACTCATAAGAAACCTCACTGAACTTACATTTCACATATTTTGTCTTGGACCTACTCAACCTAAATTATTTAGACTCAAGAATTTGCCTCTAAACCTCCAATTTAGCATTAACTCTATCATAAGACTCATCAATAAAGACTACATCATCCATAAAAAGTAAACAATAAGGCACCTCAACTTGAATTTTCCGCGTCAAAACATCCATCACCAAGGTAAAAGAAACGGACTAAGAGTCAATCATTGGTATAACCCATCAAGAGAGAAAAGTGCTCTGAGTCACCTCCTCCAGTCCTTACCCGCTTCTTGGATTTATCATACATATCCTTAATCGCCCTAACATAAATCATAGGTACACCTTTAGCCTCCAAACACCTCAATAGAACCTCCCTAGGGACTCTATCATAGGCCTTCTCTAAGTCGATAAACACCATGTGCAAGTCCTTCTTCCTCTCCCTATAATGCTCCACCAGTCTCCTGATGAGATGAATGACTTTAGTGATCAAGTATACCACCCTTTTCCAAACCTTCATAGTATGACTCAACAACTTGATACCCCTATAATTGTTTAATACCTAAATGCCACCCTTGTTCTTGTACAACAGAATCATCGTACTCCACATTCAAACCTTAGGCATCTTCATCATTTTGAAAATAATGTCAAACAACTGAGTCAACCACTCCATACCAACTTCTCCTGTGCACTTTTAAAAATTCAATGAAATTTTATCTGGCCCCATTGATCTACCCCTATACATCCTATGAATAACCCCTTAACTTTCTCAACCTTAATGCGCCTACAATAGCCATAATCGGAAAACCTCTCAGAATGCTCCAAATTCCCCCAACACAATGCTAGTATGCCTTCCTTCGTTCAGAAGTTTAGGAAAGTAAGACTACCATCTCCTCCTAATAAGATCCTTTTCCATCAAAACTTTGTCATCCATATCCTTAACACACTTCAATTGGTCAAGGTACCGAGCCTTCCTCTTCCTAACCTTGGCTAGCCTGTACAACTTTTAATCTCCACCTTTACTATTCAACGTTACATATAAACTCTTGAAAGCAACATTCTTAGTCATCATGGTCGCTAACTTTGCCTCTCTCTTAGAAATTTTATACCCCTCTCTATTCTTTCGTTTATTCTTTTTATCCTTACTCTCAGTCAACTTCACATACGCCCTATTCTTAGCTTTCACCTTCCTTTTCACCTCTTCGTTCCATCACCAGTCCTCTTGGTGCTTGTTTAAGCGGCCTCTCGAGACACCCAATATCTCTCGAGTTGTCTCCCTGATGCACCTAGCAGTCTTATCCCACATGCGATCATCATTCCCTCCACTCTCCAAAGCCTTCCTCACCATCAACTTATCCCCTATATACAATGTACTAGCCAAAGTCAAACTACCTCATCTAATCCTTATTTAGTCATCTATACCTCTCCTCTTTCTATTCATTTTTATCTCCAAGTCCATCACCAAAATCTTGTGCTGGATCAAAAAACTCTCACTTAGTAAGACCTTACTGTCCTTACAAACACCCCTATCATCCTTCCTAAGAAGCAAGAAGTCAATCTAAATCTTGACCACTAAACTATAGAAGAAAATCAAGTGAACCTCTTTCTTTGAAACTGAAAATCTCCCTACCAAATACACTCTAAATTATAAAATAGTTGACACATCATGCTTTGATTGATCCATTAGTAATGCCTCCCAAAAAGTAAAAAAGATAAATTATAAGCCCAGATACAATTGTCATAATTTCACTTCCTTTAGACATTTACACCCACCAAAACTCTTTTATTAGTTAGCTACCTTTATTTTTCTCAAATACGTACAACAAATTAGTACAAGCTGAATTTCACCACAGATAAATACTTTTCGGATAATTAATCATTCATTTTTTGACGATTTCTAGTCCTAATTCATGTAACATGTAATTAAGTATATTTAATTGATTAAAATAAATTTTTGTTTTATGCAAGATATATATCATATTTAAATTAGAACTGAAAAACTTTATTTCAATGCAAATTAGATAATAAATCATAACTAGATATAAATTAAATAAATATCAAAATTTAAACCATTTAGCCTAGGTTTCCTACTTTTGATTTATTTCCAACAATTATTAAAGGTGTCTTGGAAAAAGATGATGTACGTCCAATGCGTCAGAAACTATACTTACTATATTTCTATGGAGCGTTTATAAAAAAAAGGCAAAACCCATCGGTAGACCCCTTAAGTACGCACGATCTTTCACTTGGGCACCTCGAGTGGACATTGGTCCTTTCTGGCACCTCAATCAGCTATTAACTGTGTCATTTTGACGCTTTTTGCTGACATGGCAAAGAGAGTGCATTATACTCTCTATAGGTGCGTGAATGATGAAATTTAGTCGACCTTTAATTTGTTTTTCCTCTTCTTCTTCCTCTCAATTACTCCAACCATTTTTCATACTTTTTCACCATTTTTCCACCTTTGCATCAACCTTAAACTCAAATAAGTTCTTCAAATCTCTCAATAGTTGTAGTCCCTCTCTCCCAACACTATTATTTCTTAGTTTTTTTTATTAAAAAAATCATCTTTTCAGTATAAAAGAAAAAAAATTATAGACTCAAAAGTCATCTTGAAAATTATTATTTTGGTCATCAATGGAGAATTCATTGACAATTAGTATTGGTCATCAATGGAGAATTTATTGAAAATTATTTTTGTTGAAAATTATTCACCGAAGTTGTGATGAAAATTATTTTTGTTGTTGTAGAAAATTTCAGTCAATGGGTATGTTGGTTGTTGAACTGATGAATTATTACAGTGTTGTATTTTGAACAAAGCAAAAGAGAAAAGCAATGAAATTTTGCTATTGCAATCACAATTACTTATGACCATTATTGTTATTGAAGAAATTTTAAAGACATTTTTTAGAGATAACAATTGAAGAAGATGATCGAGGAGGGGGAGGGGGGCTACGAAGCTGCAGCATTAGTTTGTGGAGAAGGGGGTTACTGCAGCAACCTTAGGGTGGTGGTGGCGTGGCAGCAATCTTGTGGTGGTAGTGGGGTGGGGGTGGGGGCACTTGGAGAAGATAATGGTTGGGGAGGGGGAAGTTATTTATTTATTAATTTTTTATTTAAAATTATAGTTAATTATTTTAAAAAATAATTTTTTAAATTATTTAAAATTATTATTTTAAACAAGAATGCCACATGTCTTTTTTTAATTGATGGTATGCCATGTCAGCAAACGTGTGTATTACACACACTTTGTAAAATCAGTTGATTGTAAAAAAAAAGTTTCAAAATGACACAATTAATAGCTGGTTGAAGGGCCAAAAAGGACCAATGTTCACTTGAGGTGCCTAAGTGAAAGACCGTGCGTACTTAAGGGGTCTGCCGATAGGTTTTACCTAAAAAAAAACCTAAGTTTCAGCAAAATAAGAGTCTCTCTAGCCTAAACTTTCAAAATTACATTTCATAGCCTCTCTTTCTCTTTTTTTTCTTTTTTTTCTCTTTCTTCTAACTCTGATCTTTATTTTTCTTTCTTTTTATTTTCTTTTTGTTTTTTTTTCCTCTCCTTAATCCCTAGCCTCTACTTATTTCTTCTTTTTTATCATTTTTTTCTTTTTTCTTTTTTACTCTTTTTTTTTGTTTGTTTTTATTTTTTGTATTTTTTTTATTCTTTCTTTATTTGCTCTCTTCTATCTCTAACTTTTACTTCTGTTTTTTTTATATTTTTGATTTTTTCTATTTTTTTTCTTTTTTTATGATAACAAAAATACCGCAAGCGCTTATTTTATTGGTATTCATCATAATATTTATATTTTTGTATTTGTTGGTATAATTGTACTTCTATTTATATTTTATAGTTCATGCTTGTATTTATATTTATATTTTATAGTTCGTATTTGTATTTGCATTTTATATTTTGCATTTAAATTTGTATTTTATGCTTCACACTTGTATAAGTATTTTATAGTTTGCACCATCATTTATATTTTATATAATTCGCACTTATATTTTATAGAATTATTTTGTATTTGTATTTTATCGTTCACTGCATATTGTATTTATATTTTGTGGTTTTATTTTATTTGAATTTGTATTTGTATTCTGTTTTGATTGATGAATGAAAATATTTAAAGAATGGTGCAAACATAATCTCATGTATGTGATCTATTTATATTTATATTTTATAGTTCGTATTTGTATTTGAGTTTTATAGTTATATTTATATTTATATTTTATAGTTTACATTTATATATGTATTTTATAGTTTGCACCTTTTTTTATATTTTATATAATTCGTACTTGTATTATATGAAATAAGAATGTAAAGAAAAAAGAAATAAAAACGGAAAAAAGAAAAAACCATAGCTGAAAAAAATGAAAAAGGAAGAGAAAGCAAGAAAGCAAGAAAGAAAGAAAGAAAGAAAGAAAGAAAGAAAGAAAATGAGTAAAAACTGAAAAGGAAAAAAAAGTTAAAAGAAAAAAAAGGAAATTACAGGAAAAAAAAGAAAGAAAAATGAAAAAAAAAAAAGAAAACAAATTGGACAAGGAAAAAAAAGAAGAGAAATATAGGATAGAAAAAGAGAGAAAATAAAGGAGAGATGTTATTAATCGTATTTAATTGGCAAGAGAGGAAATAGATTGTAATTAATTGAAATTTAGACTAAATGAAGTAATTAAAAGCTTATTTTTACCAACCCACCTAATTATTTCAATTTCTATCCAAGTAATTTTTCATGTTACATTCTTTTTCTAACTTATAGTCACAAATAAAATTGAAAGTATACTGACTACAATAGTACAATTGGAATTTTTTTCGATAATTTAAAAGAATTATAAGTAAACTAGACACAAGAGCCTCTGCCCAACATATGCTACTTTTCTATCTCAATTTATATGATATAGATAAATTTTGAAGAGTTAGTTAAATTTTTAAATATTTGATATTTTTAATAACATACAACACTTTTTATATAATTTTTAGACAATACATATTACTTTCATTGTTTGAATGTGTCCTGATATAATTTAAATTTTTTTAAAATTGTTAATTATTGCAATTTTATAGTATTTTTATTTAATTTCAGATAATATATATTACTTTTATCTGATAACATAGCACTTTTACATAATTTTCAGATACTATATTTTACTTTTTTTGTCTCAATTTATGTGATATTGGTAGAATATTGACAAAGTCAATCAAATTTATTATGACATTAATATTTTTAAAATAATTTATTTTTTAAATTATTGTGATTTATAATACTTTTCTTTTATTTCAATTTAAGTGGCACAATGCTTAGATAGTCATAATAATTAATTAGGATTGACATAGTAAAATCACGATTGAAGCAACGAAATAGACATGTCTTAAATGACTTATAATGACTAACTAGAAGTAATATAACAAAATTACTATAAAAAAATATTTGTGAAAAAAAATTAAGTGGACCTCATATAAAACGTCAAGTAATTTAACTTTAAATATTATTAATTTTTAATACTTAGATGAATTTATAATAATTTTTTAATATTAATTTTTTAATACTTAGATGATTTATAATAATTAATTAAAGGTGATCTAGTAAAATTATGGTTGAAGCAGTTGAAGCAGACATGTCATAAATATCTATTTTATTTTTATTAAATATTATTAATTTTCTAATACGTAAATGATGTATAATAATTAATTAGGAGTGATATAATAAATTTACGAAACAAGCAACTGAACGATCGGTATTATATAGAGTAATATATTCAACTCTCAAATTTCATTTTTAGTTATTCAACAGTATCAACATAAAAATAATTAATTGCTTTTTAAAAATGAAAAAATTAACTATATAAACTTATTAGATCAGTTATTACAAGTAATAGCAAAACTTTTAAGTTTTCAAGTTATAGCAACTTTATTTTTAAAAATACATAAAAAAAAAAATTGTTTTGTTGAAAATACAAAAAAGTAATTAATGAAAAAGGAAAATTAAGATTTAAAGCAATTAATATACAATTTAACTTCCTTAAATATAGTTAACATTAATTACTGATATTTATCCACCCCCAAATTCCTGTAACCATTTTTCTTTTCTCCTATTTTAATGCTTCCATTAAGAGTTTCCACCTTCATACACTATTTCTTTAGAAGTATTATTTTACACAAATCAAAACAAAAGAGGCATTGCTATGCTTTGTTGTTTTCCTCTTTCACTGTTCAAATTCTTGTATCTAATCTTATAAAGTTATTATAATTAATTTTCAAAAATATTTTATGTGTGGATAATTAACCATATTGTATCACATTTTATGAAACTGTGATTTATGAGTTGTTCATTCAAATTGAAAAGTACATCAAAAGTGCAAAAGAAAGAAAAAATAGGATTATGATGATAACACCATAATTTCCTCGTGGATATTCCAATGTCCAAATGATTTCAGTGTATTTTCTCTTCCAATTAGGTGTATGGCACACAATATTTGAGATTGTATATTATAAAATCAGTTAGATCATATAATCACTATTGAATGCTGACCAAGCTTGTAAAGAACATATATATAACAATATCTATACATAAGATACAAATAATATGTACGTGGGGCAAATGTGATATATGCTTTAACAAATTAAATGGATCTATAAATTAATAATTTTAATAAAAGATGAAATTGTAGAATAATATATAATATTTAATTTGTAATTTTATTAGCATAATATGTTAGGAAAAAATTAATTAAATTTTAGTTTTGTTCCAGTGTTGTCCATCCTACGATTATAATATAGCATGTATTGAAAAAAAAAGAATAAAATAGAGATCTGAATAAAAGTAGCTGAGTCATCTTGTTCTTCTTTGTCATTTATACTTCTCTTTTTGTTCTTTAAAAAAAAATGCTTTTAGTGGTCATCCTCAAAGTCACTAATTGTCAATTAGTATAATGATGTTAACTACGATTTGATGAACACATTTTCTAGGATAATCCCACTTTTAATAACTTGAAATCAATTTATATTCTCATTTCATACTTAAGTAATACTTTTATTTTGAGTTCTCAATGTATTAAATTGATACTAAAATTGATATCAATGAAGTTTCGCAGATATCACATTTGTATTGAATGAGTTTTATGAATGTGACAATCGATAAGAAAAAATATATTTTATGTTACAAAACCGTTTTAGTGTATGTAATGGATATTATATGAAAAACAATCAACGTAAATGTTGAAAATAAATTAATTGATAGTTGTTTGATGTCAAATAATTTTTCGTTGCAATAAAAAAATAATCGGTATTAATCATGATTGATATTGGTGTTTACTTTCTAACAAAAGAAGATGAAGAACATTATATAAATATAATGTTAAATATCAAAATTAAACTTTGTTCATACCAACAATCTTATACAAAGAGTAAAGACCACCAATAAAAATTAAGATACAATATTCATGTCAAATGTTACTAATTGTAGAACCGAAAAATGTATAATTTAATGTAGTTGATATCAAATTTAATACCCATCTGATGCGACTTATTTCATATCAATTTCTTTTGACAATGTAAAATACGAAACAAACGTTGAAGTAGCATAATATTATATAAATACTATATAAATACAAAAAATAAAAACAACAATCTTAGAAAAATAAACAGTAATGATCGAGCACCAAAAAGTTAATTCAAAGTATTAACTATATTAGAAAAACAAACAGTAAATAAAAAAATAATTCAATATCAATTTTGTACTAATTTAATACAGAAAAAATTAAACATTTGCAAGTTTGTATGTACTGTTATAGTCCACGAATACAACTTTGTTACTATCACATCATGTACATGCTTACTAGAAAAAATAAAAATAAATAAAGATCGGGGTTGACAGACATGATAACTAAGTGAGAAAATAACATATAAATGACCAACCATTCGGCAACAAGTACTAAGAATTTATTGATATACATATTGAAATGTGAATTTATCAGAATAAGCTACTTAAATGGTGTACAAGAATTCAATGAACTAAAAGTCTGTATGCTTTTCTGTAAGATGAAAGCTATCCCAGAAAACATAATCAGAATCATCGGAACACAATGTGCATGACTCTACAACTTCTATTTTCCCTGTCCCATAGCATCCCTTGTTTTCAACTCCAATCAAACATATCACAACAACACAAAAAAATTTCTTAATCTATAATATTTTTGTCCTTGCATATCCTTCTCCCATAAATTAGTCGAAAAGCAGAACAAACCTCGAAGCTACAAACTAATGCCCACATATGGAAGCTTCAACAATTTTATCTTTCTTATCCAAAACAATAACATATAAAATATATCAGTGTTGATGTTTAATAGAACGACAAAGGAGGGAAGAATGAGTTGAAGACTTTTATTGGTAGTTGGTAAAATGTTAAAAGATATTGTGTATGAATTCACCTAAACAGATATCGTAAAACGTGAAAGTCAGTATAATAAAGTTGAAATAAGGGAAAAAGAAGTTAAGAAAGGTAAAGAGATAAAGACTTCTATTGGTAATTAAAGATAGTAAAATATGAAAAAATGTATAATTAAGTTAATTATTCAAGTTAATAAAAAGTATAAAATCAGTTCTTAACTTTAAAAAATATATTTACCATATATAACTCCTTAAATTATGAACAAACTTTGATATTTAATTATTAGAAAAAGAAAAATATTGATACCATAACTTGCCATAATTATCGAAGATCTTTACTTAAGAGTGATAAATGTTTATTGCTAAATATAAGGAAATAATACAAATATTAAATATTATAAAATTGATTTTCGAAAATCTAATTAAAATATGTTTTTTCCAAAAGTTTCTATAGGTTGTAATTATTTCTTAAGTCTAGTAATTAATGAAAAGTTATGCTATAACTTGTAATTAACAATCTAAAAGGTATATTTGGGATAATTTTTACTTTAAAAATTAAAAGGGAGAATAAGTTCTCCTTTTTCACCAAAAAGCCTTATTCTTCTTAGTATTAGGGAGAAGGACAAAAATAGCCCTTCTCCTAAAACTTATTCCACAAAAATAGCCCCTGTTTTTAGTTCCCACTTAAAATAATACCATATTTTAGCCATCTTCTAATCACCGCTAAGAAGCTGCAAAAATAGCATAATATATTTCTTTCCTTTTCAATTGAAACTCACACTTTCCTTTCCCAATTTTACCTCAGGATTCCTTCCCATTAAAATCTCTCAAATCCTCTTTCAAATACACCATATTACCTTAAAATACCTTCATAAATTGTATATAAATATATAATATCCTCCGTCAGTTAGCTTCAAAAAGTTTCTTCATTCATAATTAGCTTCAGTTGATATGAAATTATGGCTTCAAGTTCGATTTTAGTTCCTATTATGCTACAATAAGGAGGAGAGTAGTTAAGTGATGTACAATTTGAAAAGTTTACAATCAATGGAGTACTTTTGAATTCGAATTACAGGTACAAATATTTTATTGATGAACTGTATAAGCAATTGAATCTAGAGCAAAATTCTGATTTAATGACAATAAAATACATTGTAAAGAGTGGATCTATGACTATTTACAGTGATATAAGTGTTAAGACTTTATATGGAGATGAAGAAAAAAAATTGGATATAAATGAATTTTCATTGTGTATAACACTACAAAACACATTTGAAAATGGAGAATCCTTAATTGAAAATTTGATCAAAACATCTCCGACTGCTATTCAAGTTCATCCGATACCTATTTCTGATTATGTAATTGAAGATGAAGAAATGGAAAAACAGACCAAATCGATAATTAAGGATCCACTTCATAGAGATGTTGAAGAAGGGCAGCTGTACTGGGATAAAAATACAATATCAAGTGTGATGAAACATTATGCAATTTGTGAGAGATTTCAATTTAAGGTGAAAAGATCATCATCATCAAGGTATAAACTATATAACTACTTTATATGACCTGTGTCAACAATGTGTAAGTTTTATATTTTATTGGAATGTTGGTTTTAAATTTGCATAAATACTGCATATGACCTGTGTACAGACTGTGTAACTACTATATAGGACCTGTATATATACTGCATACAAAGTACTGCCTATGAACTGTGTAATTTTTGTATAGCACCTGCATATATATATATTGGATATTAGACTATATAACTACTTTATATGACCTGTGTCAACAATGTGCAAGTTTTATATTTTATCGGAATGTTGATATAAATTTGCCTAAATACTGCACATAATATTGTAACTACTGTATAGGACCTGTATTTAAACTGCATATGACCTGTGTACAGACTGTGTAACTACTATATAGGACCTGTATATATACTGCATATAAAGTACTATATATGACTGTAATTTCTGTATAACACCTGCATATATATATTGGATATGAGCAGTGTACTGCATATATATTTATTATATATAAATGTATCTAGGTACTATCTTAAGTGCATCAATCAGAGATACAATTGTACTTTTAGATCTTCAAGTCAACAAAATTCAGAAGTTTTCATGGTGACCAAATTTATCGATGATTACACTTGTCCAATTGTGGACAGAATACTTTCACAACGGCATGCTACATCTTTAACCATCGCTGAAATGGTGAAGCACAACTTTCTAAATCTAAAGTCAACATACACTCCAGCAGAGATCATGAAAGAAATGAGAAACTTGTACTAAATTAGGATGAACTACAAAAAAGCATATAGAGCCAAACAAAAAGCACTTAAACTAGTCAGAGGTTCCTTGCGTGAATCTTATGCTAAATTGCCAGCTTACCTATATATGGTAAACACAATAAATCCTGGATCATTCACAAGACTACATAAAATAGAGGACAATCACTTTTTATATGTTTTTGTCGCATTGAGAACATTAATTAGGGGCTGGAGATATTGTATGCCTACCATTGTTGTTGGTGGAACTTTTCTGAAATCTACATACAAGGGAACAATGTTGTCTGCTAGTGTGCTGGATGCAGCAGGTGAGTTTTATGAAATTCTTTTAGACAAAATTATGTATATGCTGGCATGCACTAATAGACACTTTCCCACTTTTTTAATTAGGACATATTTTTCCACTAGCATATGCTGTTGTTGATTCTGAAAATGATGCTTCATGGGAATGGTTTTTCCGCACATTTAACACTGCTTTTGGTGAAAGAGAAGACATGTACATAGTATCTGATAAGCATGACAGGATATTAAAAGTTGTTGTACTTATATATCCAAATGTGGCTCACTGTATATGCATCTACCATCTATGGAACAACATCAAGGGTAGATTTAAGAAGAATCAAAAGCAATTAAAGGGGATCTTCTTTACAATTGCCAGAACATACATAAAGGTAGACTTTGATCGTCTTATGAAAGACATAAACAAAATCTATAATAGGGTGAAGGAGTATCTGTTTGATATAGGCTATGCAAAATAGTCTATAGCTCATGCCCATGTTAACAGGTCGATGTTCATGACTTCAAACCTAGCAGAATCCATAAATTCAGCAAATAGAGATGCAAGAGAACTGTCAATTAAAAAATTCCTACAATCTATGATGGATCTAGTCATGAGATGGAATAATGAGTATAGACAGCATTCAGAAGCAACATTTACATAACTGGGAAACAAATATAATATAATAATGGGGGAAAATCTTATTCTATATTAGTAAAATGAAGGTATTACTTCTTATTTCTACTTCACAAACACTTACATATTGTAATGTGTACACTATATACTAATATATTTGTACATTGCAGGTGATGAGTTCTACTCACTATTCTTATGTAGTCATTTACGAAACTAGAAAACGAAACATTGTTTGCATGCGTGAAAAAAAATGTTCCTGCCTACAATTTCAAGTAGATGGCATACCTTGTCCACATGCTATGTCGGTCCTAACTTACACGCATATGGACTTACAAAGCTATTATGCTCCATATTACACAAGAGAAAACTTCTTGAAAGCATATGAACTTCCAGTTAGACTACTTCCTAATGAAATAGTTTGGCACATCCCAGTAGAGATATTAACTAATATAGTACTGCCACCAATCTGGAAATCAAAACCAGGAAGACCAAAAAAGAACAATCGAGGAAAGTACATTATGGACTACTTTAAGCAACAAATTTCATATAGGCGCTGTGGAAAAACAGGACACAATTGAAGAACATGTGGAAATGCTCCAACAAGAATCTAATAGGATGCTGCTGCAAGAGTACTTTTATCTTTTTTATTTTTTTATTTGAAAAAAGACTATTCTTTTCATAGCAATGTAATAGCAGCAATATTATTTTACTTCAAATGCATTCTATTCTTATAGAAATCTGTGCATTATGGTGTTTTATTTAGCCACATTCTTTGGTGAGGTACACTAATCAACTCATCTGAGCTGAGGGGTGTAATTTTTCTGCTACAATGCTTAATAAAACTGCATATCATCTATGTCAATCATGTATAATACCTATATACAGTTTGAATATATATAAGTACTAGTATTTGTGCTTTGAATTAATTAGCAAATATATAGCGCCTCTATATTTTGAGTATAACTACTTTTATAAACTATATAAATACTTTATTACGACAATATATAAGTTATTTATCTGGTTGGGATAAATGTATAAAATTTTAGAAATAGTGTGCTTAAATTGTGTAACAACTATATAGGAACTGAATAAATATTGCATATATACTGAATATTGGTATAAATTTGCATAAATACTTCATATAATATTGTAACTACTGTATAGGACCTGTATATGAACTACATATAGCCTGTGTACAGGCTGTGTAACTACTATATAGGACCTGTATATATACTGTATATAAAGTACTGCATACGAACTGTGTAATTTCTGTATAGCACTTGCATATATATTATATATTAAACTATATAACTATTTTATATTACCTGTGTCAACAATGTGTTAAGTTTTATATTTTGTTGGTATAAATTTGCACAAATATTGCATATAAACTGCATATAACCTGTGTACATATTGTGTAACAACTATATACGACCTGTATATAGACTGCATATAAAGTACTACATATGAACTGTGAAATTTTTGTATAGCACCTGCATATATATTGGATATTAAACTATGTAGGAACTGAATAAATATTGCATATATACTGAATATCAACTTTGATCAACATAAACTAATATTTCTGCATCAGTTGTACAGAATTGTATCAATTACCAAAATATATAGTATTCGGCATAACATTTCATAATAAGAATCTCCGAGTGTATCAACACAAAACAAAAACAACCCTAAGCATTTCAACACTAAAATATATCTAACAACAATGCTTCAAAGACATTTCTAACTAAATTTGCTGCACACCATCCTTTTTCTTCAACAATTGACTAGTAGATTCATCTTCACTAACAGCACATTGGCTTTGTTTCTTCTTTCCATAATCCCACAGCAACACACCATACCGAGTATGAATAGCATCAATATCATCTAGATGATTAGAAATTTCAAGACCATCAAGCAAATACTTAGCAAAGGCAGCAACAAATACGCCACAGTCCCTGTAAACATAATACATCATCAGTATAATTGAAAAAAATATGTAAAAATAAGCAATTGAATGTGCATTCAATAAATTACGTGTTAGCTTACGTTGGCAGTCCATCAACAATACGAACATCAAAAAAATTAGCCACTGAAAGTCCATCGCTCCTACTTTTCCAAAATCTAACACAAAAAGGAAAGTGTGGAATTAATTCTGAATACGCTGCAACTGATTTCTGAACACGAATGACATGTCTTACACCATGCATTGAATCATACACATATATGCATTGATCTTTAAAAGACAACCTCGCCAAAATCCAGTGAAACTCCTCAGCAAGATTAATTGGGAAAAGAACATTGTCAACGTTATTCCACGGGATGTTACATCTCATAAAAAATCAAGCATGTACTCAACGATTTGATGTTCTTAAGTGATAAGTGTTACATCTCTATTGTTCTCCACAAAACGCTTATACAAATTCTGAATCAAGCAGTTAAATCAACAATCGGTGGTTGTAAATTTAACTGAATCACAAACATGCCCATTATTTGACTTCTTTTGCAAATAGTAAAAGATAACATCAATATGCTAAAAATACGAACAACAACACCACGTTAAAATGCTAAAAATCAATACAGAACACTAATTTAAATCATATAAATACAAGCTACTTATATAACATGCATCATATCAACTACTGCATACAAACTGTGTATCTACTGTGTAGGACCTGTATATATATACTGAATAGCAACTACTGCATTTAAATTATTACATACTGTGTAAACACTGCATAGGACCTGTATATACATTGCATATTAAGTGTTGCATGTAAACTGCACATAAAGTACTGCATAAATAAATCATAGAACTTATATAACATTTATCATATACAAAAATTTAGTAGTCCAATTAGATTATCACTATCAAGTACAAAAATAAAAGATATATAACCTACTTAACTAAGAAATTCATTACTTACTAATCAGTTAATGGTACTCCTGGATATGCCAATGTGAAGAACCACTCTTTCATTTTAACAATATCAACTCTATAGTCAAAATATTTTTGGAGAGCATTAACAGAATCAGAATAAACAGGCCTGAAAAAAAATGTTACAAAAATGATAATATATGATAAAATAAAGTAAAACAAAAAGAAATTACAAACAGAAACTTACATTTGTTTAACGCACAACGATCTCGTAACAAACCTGTTAAACTTTAACGTTACTTTCATATCATCAATTCGCTTCGTAATACTCTTCACAAAAGGATGCTTTATAGACAAGACATGTTTTCTTGACTGACCATTCTCTACATACTTAGATGATTGGCCTTCAACTTTGCCACAACCAGAATTAAATTTTGACAAAAATAGAGATTCACATACTGTCGCTGGCTTACGTAATCGGCAAGGAATATCAGGTGTTTCATCCAACATAACAGGCGCAACCATCATGTTTTCCTCAATACCTTTAACAGTATCAGTTGTTGCAACACTCTTATCGGGTTGAGTGAACTTAGAAATTTTAGCATCTGGAATTTCTGACCAGTCAAGCTCATTTTGGCTAACCACTGCCACATCACCTTCTTTTTGTATCTTTTGATCACGAAAAGGTTGAGTAAATTTAGACACTTCAGAATCAGTAAAATTAGATCAATCACTATTAACTTGACTATTTCTACCCTCTCCTATATCCTTATTTTCACCTGAGCTTTGTGTGAACTTCAAAAATCAAAATCTAGAAAATTCTTCCAAGCACCATCCTTTAAAGTTTCAACCACAGAATCAACATCGACATGGCCACCTACACAATCACCTACAAAATTAACGTTCTCTCCAACGGCATCCACCAAATGCCCAATTACGTCACCACCTACACAATTTGTTGCTTTTCCTACATCATCCATCAAATTGTCACTTATATGATCCACTTTTGGTACAACATCATTTTGTTGTCCCACATTAGGTGGATCATTAACTTGATCATCACCTGTACCACCAATATTAGGTGTCTCATCGTCTTTTTCATTTGAGTTGTCACCATCGTTATCACCAATTGATATACCAACCTTTACAAAAACTATAAAATAAGTGCAATAGTGTATATAAGATTTCTTATAAAAATACGAGAAATTCAGGAAAAGAATACCTTAGGCTCATTCTTTATATCTAGAGCTCGAAAAATCAATTTAAATGAGGATTTCATAAACTTCTCCATCGAGGAAACTTTTTCCGTTAACTAAATATAAAAGAAAAAAGTCAACACATGAATTAACCTTCGACATACCATTTTAACATCACTTCCCAAAAGTGTTAATTCATTATCTGAGCTCGACTGACTACATTCATGTTTACTGGTGCTAGGCAAATCAATAGAGTGCACAACCACATCCACAGGTTTGAAATCAGGTAATTGAAGGATTATTTTTTAAGAACTGTCAGTGTAATGTTGCGCAACACAACCTACACATAAAAAACAGCACTCGGCATTTAAGAAGCACATTACAATTTAACAAAGCATATATAAATTACAATTTAAAACAACGATATAGCTGCTCTTGCCTAATATCAAAAAATACAGACTTGACCTCTTTATATGTTGGTCTATACTTTACAAACCAATTCAGTATACGTGGCACACCATCGCCCACTCGATCAGCAAGATGGCCATCAGCATAAGGACAATACTCATAAAACCAACACTGAAATACAAGAGGAAAACCAGCACAACGATACATAGTTTTTTGCTCATAAACCTTAGACTTCATTGACTCCAACATCAGACGAAAACACAATTTTCTCCAAGGAAATGTTTCATAGTTCCCAGATTCAACCAATAAGAAATCATTCTTAGTTATAACATAACTATATGTGACAGAAAAATAAAGAAATAAATGAAGAACAAAACAGAAATTTGTAAAGCATCTTCATCACATCGCCATTTTTTTCCATGAAACACTCTTCTAAATCAAACTTTATGACCTTGGACTTTCCTGAAAATACAACTTCATCAGCTTACTTTCTTCACTAACAGCAAACTCATTATTGTAATTTTCGGTACATTTTAAGCCGCTAATTATAGTAAATTCTTGTACGCTGAAATGTAACCTAGTATTATTCACTTTAATCCATATTTCATCATCTCTCTCACAAACAAGTTCCCTAAGCAACATTGCATGGATAAGTTGATTTTGAGGAAAAACATTTGGTAAAGATAATAAGTACCCAAAGTAACTATTCTTAAACAAATTAAGTTGCTTCTTGTCCAACTTAGATTTCAACTCAGTCACAATAGTACAGTTTGTATGCACACTGAGCTGACACTTGTAATGATCAGATGGACCAAGAAACAAATCCCAAACCTACAATACATACGTGTGCTTTTAGGTATAAATATTTCAAAAAGCTACACATATTACTCATACAGTGTTGCTAATTGTACACCGTTATAATATAAATAGTCAAACTATACACAGTTTTTATACAATCCTGATACACAAATAGTTGTACAGTCAATATACACTAAGTATACGCATATAATATAAATATTCAAACTTACACAATTCTTATACAACCTAATACACATATAGTTATACAGTAAATGTACACTAATTTTACTAATACAGTAATCATTACAACAGTGTTGCTAATTTTATACAGTTATAATATAAATATTCAAACTATGCACAGTTCGTATACAATCCTGATACACAAATAGTTGTATTGTCAATGTACACTAATTGTACACATACAGTATAATTATTCAAACTATACACAGTTCTTATACAATCTTGATGCACAAATAGCTATACAGTCAATGCACACTAATTTTAATCATACTGTATAAATATTCAAACTAGGCACATTTCCTATACAATCCTGATTCTCAAATAGTTATGCATTCAATGTACATTAATTTTACTCATATTACAACAGTCTTGTTAATTTTACACACTCACAATATAAATATTCAAACTATACACAGTTCTTATTCAATTCTGATACACAAATAGTTATACAGTCAATGTACACTAAATTTCACAAAAATCACAGCCCAATATATTTCATATACAACACTGACACATATTATATACATCAATAACACACATATTTCAAACATACACAAATTCTATACAACAAATGAACATCTATCAGACATAATTAATACATACAAAAGCACAAACAATGTACCTCAAAATCAGTTAATTTGGGTATTTTTTCTTCAAAGACACTTTTTTACTTTTCTTTTTGGATGATTGAGCATCATCTTCTCCGTCATTTGATCGATTCTTTTTTTTTTCATTTTTTTGGAGGAGCAAGAGCATCTCCTTCATCAGTCACAATTATCTTCTCCTTTTCTTTAGATGACTTACCATCATCTTCATCATTTTTTGAATCATTATTTTTTTTATTTTTTTTACGAATGATAAAAGGATCTGAATCATCACTCAGATCTGTATGTGCCTCTTTTTTTAGTTTTTTTTTTTATTTTACCATTGATTGATCAACTACTAATTTACCTTAAGGCCTAGTAATTCGACTAGGACTAGCATGAACATTCTTCAAATCCTTCAATCGAACTTCAAGATTTGTTAAATCTTCAAAATCATCATCAGGAGTAACGAAATTAGGATCATATCTTATACCTTTACCAGCTAATTTCGTATCAGTATTAACTTTTTTCTTCATTTTCAGCACAACAAACTTCAGAAAATCTAATCGCAAAGAACAGTCAAAAAGGTAAGGGGACTGTAGGTACCAGTTATTACCCTTTTTTGAGGAAAAAGACAACTGCTAGTGTAAACTGTAGATACAAATTTTTTCTTTTTTATCGGAAAAAGAGCAACTACAAAGAGCGCGTGTGATTTTTTTTATTTTTTAGCGTGTCGTTTATTAAAATAAAGGGCGCGTGTGACTTATTAAAATAAAGGGATAATAAATGGTATTAAAAGCAACCAAAGTATTACTTATGTCTAAAATGGAAAACATAGGTCATTATTGTCCATTACTTTTTTAAAAAGCTACGTGTTGTCTTTTTTCTTAGTATTATGACTAATATTAACACAGACTGAAAGCCCAATTCAATAATCTGAAAGCACATCCAAACTTTACTTTTAATCTCCGCCATCCACACTCTTTGATTGCACAGTCCATATTCATCCCTTCATATTTTCCTTTTATTTTACCCTAACATACCCTAGTTAATTACATCATGAGTTACATTATCCCAAAGTCCAGCCGCCAATCTCTCCTTATATCCTCTTCTTTCGCTCATCTCCTCCACCATCAAACCATGATCACTCCTCCACTGTCAAACCATGGCCGAGAATACCCATGGCCGTTACATTATCATCTTGCATTTTGCAAGAAAAGCAACAAAAGAGAAGAAAAAACTTCCTTTTGATTAAATCCGCCCGTTACATTAAAATCCATTTGAGAATATTCAATCTTATCTCTCTTTATTCTTTCTCCGTGTATATTTGTTGATTTTTGTTAGTGAATTTTGTTTTTTTTAAAAAAAAAATTGTTTTAAATTTAACAGTTATGAAGAGATCTCTGTCTAGATCTGTTGATTTTTGTTAGCAAAATTTATTTATTTATTTAAATTTTTTGATAAATTTTGTTTTGAATTTAACAGTTATGAAGAGATAACTTTTTATTTAGCAGTAATTTTTCTCTTGAGTATTGAGATGTTGTATTGTCGGATTTGATGGTATTTTCTTTTTGAGAAATATTACTTTTGAAATGAATGTTGATGGTAGCATGTTGATGGACCAATTTAGCTCTATCTATGACGGCGTTGAATCCTTAAAGTGATGATTTTTTTTATGGTTGAGGTTACTGTGAAAGGACAGAAATGCCCTTGGAGAGGATGTGTGGTTGTCAAAATATATGAAATGACAAAGTTGCCCTTGGCTAAGCTGGCAGGACAACGGTCTCTTGCCTGGTTTAAGTGACTTATATATATAAGGAAATTGAAAACTTATTTTTGAAATAGTAAACATTTAACTAGTGTTTGGTAATAGATTTTGAATTAAATTTTAAAAAATTATTTATAAATATAATCATAATTAAAAAAAAAATTCAAGTTAGATCATTTATTCAAGTTCTCAAAGATGCTTAGATCAATATTGATTTTTTGGACTATTACTTGCATAATTTTATTTTTTTATAAGTAAAATACTTATTCAAATAATATTTTGTAGACTCATATTTTTAAATCATTACTTTAAAATTTAAGATCAAACAAAAATTTACATTATTTTTTCTTATAGTTTATAAACAAGAAAAGTTTAAAGAGCTTATACCCAGTAATCTTTCTGGTTCTACCTTATGTAGCACACTAGTGTTATTTGGCCCGAGTCTGGACCTAAATTATCATTAAAATTTAGATGGCCCAAGTCTGGACCCAAATTATCATTAAAATTTAGAGTAAATTACCTAAATAAATTTATTAAATTGTTTGTTGCAATTTGTAGTAAAAAAAAATAATTTTCAAGTTATAGCAATTTTCATTAAAAGAAATAACTATATATATATATATATATATATATATATATATATATATATATATATATATATATATATATATATATATATATATATATGTATGTATGTATGTATGTATATATTTAAATCGTATCAAAATCATCACAAAAAAATAAAAAATATTGTTCTAATATAACTAAACATCAATATTCCTTCCTTAAATATAGTTACCATTTAATAATTGATATTAATCACATCCCACAAATTTCTCTTTTATCATTTTTTCTCCTTTTTGAAACACCTCAATTTATCTTCCATCTTCATAAACGTACATTATTTTTTTTACTACAAGATTATATTGTTTTAGTAAAAAATTTCGTAAGTTATTGTTGGTTTATGCATCTTTTGAGAATTTTTATTGAAAGAAAAGGTTCTCCAATCTGCACAGTAAAATAAGAAACAATACATACAAATATGAGTTGTAATAATTTACATTTAATTATGATACATTTTGGAGGAAGATGTGATTCTTCAGGTATGTTAAATGATTAGCAATTTGTTATTTCACATTCAAAATTTAAAGAATTCAATAGTTTTATTTAAAATCATTTAGAAAGAACATATTAAAAAAATTATATATATTTCTCTTCAATGATGTAATGTTAAAGTGTTTAAAGTTATACAATAAGTTGATGAAAATATCTTGAAACAGTAACCGATATAGTGCAACTGTGTATGATTATGGGTTGCATAATATTATCGAAAGTTATATAATGTTTGTTGTCAGAACAGGTAGGCCAAGAGAGTTTAGTATATACGGGATTATGTATGATGCAATTACAAACTACAATGATTTGGTAGATGCAATTGCAACACAGCTCACGATAGACATAATTTTAAATTCATTTGAAATAAAGTTCATAAGATAGAGGCCCACCAAGTGATCATGCACAATGACACAAGTGTGAAGGTCTATCTGGATTAAAAAAAAAAGTTGCTAATTTTTTTTGTAAAAAATCAATTGTATGTTACAACTAAGGATATATTGCTAGAACCATTACAAAATACCGAAGGATCAGTAGTTTATTTTGAAAAACAGAGTTCTGAAAAAATATTTTCAGAAATGGAGAACTCTATTTTTCAATGATTACGTTCGTTTAATACGTATTACTCTAAATTTCGAAGAAGTTGAAGAAGAATGCATTCAAAGTTTAAGAAGAAGTTGAAACTTGTCATATTTTTAATATTTTATGTTCATGGATATGATTTTTCTTAAATTTAATGATCATTTTTTGAAGATTTATAGCTATTCTTGATAGCTAATTATGACTGAATAATTTGTTTGAAATTGTTTTATCAGTTATGATGTTGGCTGAATTGTAATAAAAGATTTTTTATCATGAATTATTTACATTTTATTTTTATCATTTTTAATACTTTGTTTATATAGTTTCAATGTGTTGCAGGCTCTTTCATTATAATGGTAGAATTGTTTATGTATACTTTGATTATTAGTTGTGTAATAATTACACTAAACTGAAAAATAATTAAACTATTGTTAATTATATATGATAGCTAATGACATACGTGCGTTTATCAAGATAAAATGCAAATACGTCTAAAGATTTTTTCTCATCTACTGTATGTAATTTGAATTCAATGATTTAATTGTAAAATTATTAATATTACAAAAAAAAATAACACACAAGGAACAAAACATATACAATATTTAACATGGACTTAATAAGATTGTTTCATATAAAAGATCAAAAAATAAACAACACTAATATGAAACTTGATAACAAAAAAATCATTTAATCACTTTCCAATAAGTGACAAAACGTAATTAGTAAAGTTTAACACAACATTAACTGAACGAAACATTATTTGAACCTACTACATTTAAATAACAAAGAACCAGATAAAAACACAATAACTAAACAAAAATATCTACTGTAATCTTATTTTGTAACTGAAATGATCGTGTCCTTGAATTTTCGAAACAACTTTCCTAGATCTTTTGAAACCACCATGTTTGCTAGTAATATTTTCAGTTACTTCACTTTCACTGATTGCTTCATCATTCTGCTTTCGTCTAGCATAATTTCATAGTAGTGTACCATATTTGAGTAGATGATTTGAAGCATCAAATACTCTATTGAAAATATCAAATACTACATGGCTAACAAACTCAGCAAAGGCATATACAAACATACCACAATCACTGAAAAATAGAAATTAAAAAAATCATTTAGCAAGGAACATACATATTAACATAATTACATAAATAATAAAAATAATATTAACAAAAATAATATTAAGATTTGAGTCAAAAAATAAAAGAAAATATTCTGAAATCTAATTAAAATGCATGTCACTATAAAAAAAAAAGATTCAATATAAAGTTTATACCATTATAATACAGACCTCTACAGTTAATAAGTAAATTAACACTATATTTTTGGTAGAATTTTTGACATATAGAAGATAACAAAAATAATATTAAGATTTGAGCTAAAAATAAAAATAAAGTATTATAAATCTAATTAACATGCATGTCACTATAAAATAAAAAACATGATTCAATATAAAGTTTATACCATTATAATACAGATCTCTACAGTAGCAACTCAGCCCTATATTTTTTTATAGAATTTTTGGCATATAGAAGACAACAAAAATAATATTAAGATTTAAACTAAAGATAAAAAAAAATATTCTAAAATATAATTAACATGCATGTCACTATAACAACAAAAAAATGATTCAATATCAAGTTAATACCACTATAATACAGAAAAATATTAAGTCAAAAATTAAATTATACTAACCTTACAAACTTTTCTTGTTTTCTTCGTGTGAACATTCTTATCAACAACTTTGCCAACACTGATATTAAACTTGGACCTTGTAACTCAAATATTTTATTAATTTTTTATTTTCATCTTTTTATTTTTTGAGTGAAAATTTCTTCTTTAAAATCTGAATCTGAATCTTGTTCAATAACAACATTTTTTCTCTTATCAATTCTTACCTTGTGGAACAATAACTTTTTTAGATACAAGCATTCTTTGCATGTTCAATTGTGGTTGCTTCAATGATGATGAACTTTTTAAAAAATCTATATTGACCGATAAATTTTTGCTTTGATTATGCAAAATTGACTCACCTTTAGGTATCTTCTTCTTGTTCTTGAATAATAAAAATGGGGTAAAACACCCCAAATCAAAAGAGATCCTAGAAATATTAATTAAACTATTTTCTTGTAATAATCTAGCACTTCTCCTATTTTAAGTAGAATCAAATTTGATTTTTTTGAATATGTCTCAATGAAAAAAAAATAAGAACACTAATATCGGTAAACGTAACAGTCGATGAGATTGAAGTATTGAAAGTTGAAAACTATCAATTCCATATGCATGAAATATCAAAAGAAAAAAAGATTAATGATAAAGAAGAAAAGTCTTCTCAGTAAACTAAAACTGAAAATCGTGTAACTATAAAACTACTAAATTAATTATTAAAGTTAATAAAAGTCAAATATTAAGTATCATTGTAAAAAAAAATTATACTTATCATATTTAAGTCTTTGAATTATGAACAGATATTGTTACTCAATTAACATAATTAAAAAAAAATAGTAATTATTAATATCAAGAATCAAACTTGCCATGAGTATCATAAGATTTAATGAAAGTGATAAATACTAAAGACTATAAATAAGGATATATAATAAATATTAAAAATGAAAAAATAATTTTCTAACATTTTTTTTTAAAAATCTAACACTTAAAAAAAATTATTCTTAAAAGTTGTTATAACTTGCAATAATTTCTTAAGTCTAGTAATTATTGAAAAGTGTTGCTATAAGTCGTAATAAACAATCTAATAAGTTTATTTAGGATAACTTTTACTAAAATTTATAGATATTCTTTAAAATAAGGTTCAACTCTTGTTTCTTTGCTTGTGTGATAAGAATTTAATATTTTGTAAGGGATTCTAAAATATTAAAGTACTAAAAAGTATCTGAAATTTAATGGATAATATTTTTCTTTATTTATATGTTAGATTTTTTAGGAAGAAAAATTAAACAAATACATACAAGAAAGCTAGTTTCTATTTTACTATTTTTTTTTTAGATTATAATATCTAATGATTCAATTTTGATCTTCATCATAAACTATTTGAAGACAAATGTATTTTATATATAAATTTCAATATAGCTATTTATTAAGTAATTTTTATATTAAAGTGCACGTACATAAAATTAGATTCATTAATTATATTTTAAACAATTATTTTCGATTGAGATGGAATTACTATAATTTACTTTGGCATTTTTTAAAAGTATTTAACAATGAGAGTATTTGTTGTATTTAATCTTATAAGAAAACTTAATCCTATCTTAAATAAAATCTTTATTAATTGCTTATCTTTGTCTGCATGTACACTATAAATTACAAGAGAAAAAATTAATAAATTACATATCTAATCGACAGATAAAAATTTAAAATATCAAGTTTTAAATAGCATCAATAACCTATAAATAATATTATAAGAATAATATTTTAATTTTGATAACTAAATCTATATTAAGATATAAACTAAGTGAAAAAAAATTATTATTACGTGTTTATAATAAATTCTCAAAAAAATTATGTTTAATTAATTCAGTATTGAAAAATTAAAAATTAGATATTCAAAAGTATATGAAAATTTAAAGTTAGCGTGTCTTTTTTAAAATATTGATTAAAATTCATAATTTTTTATGAAAACTGAAACGCGATAAATGATTTAAGATAAAAAATTGATCAATTACAAAGATCCATATATGAATTGTTAAAAGGAGAATAATGGCAAAGTATAGCCACAGATAAAATTTTACATTATCAATTTGTGATGTGAGGACTGACTATCAAGAATCTCCATTTTTTCTTACCAGACTCAAGTGAATTGATATTTTATGTAATAACAGAATTTAAAATAATATAAAATAATTATAATTTGCAAATATCGTAAAAGTTAAAAAATATTTATATTTTTATGAATTTAAAGGGGTAACTCGGTGTACTAAAGCTATCGCTATGCGCGGTGTCCAGGGAAGGGCCCCACCATAAGAATGTATCGTACGCAACTTTACCTTGCATTTCTGTCAGAGACTGTTTCCAAGGCTTGAATTATGAATTTTTATGAATTTATGAACATATAATTTCTTTGGTTATAGCTAGAAATATATTTATTTAGAAATTTAGATACCTTTCTTCCTTTTCTAATATTGTCAGTTCGAGTTCTTCTCTACAACCAGGAAGATGAAGGAAATAGTCATCAAAAGGATCAATTAGTTTCCTCAAGTCTTCTTGTCCGTAATGAAAAATATATAATTTTATTTATAATTTCATGAGGCAAGAATTTATGCTAGTTAAATGTTGTGTTTTAAGTTTAATTTTATATTAAATTAAGAGGAAAATAAACTCATCAAAATAAACATCAAAAATCAATTAATTTTTTATTTACACTTTATGCTAAATAATATTAATTCTCAATCAACCAAAAAAAGAGATTTTAAAAATAGTTTGACCTTATTCATATCACTGCCTTAATTTTTAACATTATCAATAATTTTAATTTTTAGTATATTAAATATGTCAAATATTTTCACTAGCAATGAATAAAATTGTCCACACAAAAGTTCTATTCATATAATAAAAAAATAATTTAAAAATATATAAAAAACATACTCAATTCGACAAAATAAAATATAACCCCGTACAATCACTAATTTTAACTCCTTTCTTTTACCTCTTTTTTTATTTTAAAGGTATTTGTACAAACTTATTTCATAAAAAAAAATTATTAAATATAAATACTAAGAAAGAAAAAAAAGGCGATGAAAGTTCTCTACAATTATAATATATTTTTTAGTTTTAAATTACTTTAAATAAAAACTCATATAAAATATTAATTTTTAATACTTTTTAATATTTTAAAGTTAATTAAATAATCTATTTTGATTAAAAATTAACAAAATTTAGTCAAAATCAAAGCTTTTGATCTTTTTGTCGGATAACTATTATTAAAATTTTGAATAAATAATGTCATTGAAAGATGATTCATGAAATATGAAGTAAAAGTAAAAATATAATTATTAAATGTTTGACGTTTATATTTTGTAATTAACTTGATTAAATAATATGTAAATATGAGAAACAAAATACTAGAATGAAAGCTTCAAAGAATGATTTACCGATTAGGCTATGCCCTCCCCTTAATTTCCCTTCCTTTACTCCTAAATATTTTTTTTTTCAAAAGAAAAAAATAATTAAACAATAAAAATTACATTTCATAACATATGCATCAAGTGCAAATATTCATATGGTAAAAAAGAAGAAAAATAACTTTATCTTTATTATTTAAAATGTCACAATTTTAAAAAATTTAAAATTAATTAAAATTATTATAATAATCTTGTGAGAACTATAAAAAAATTGATATTCTTTTTATGTATAATAATAATGTTCATATGATACTACTAAAAAAAAAAATCTGTTCATATGAGGACAAAAGTTGAAAGAACATAGAAATATTACTTTCTGAATTAGAAAAAATAAAAGAAATTGAGTACCGATAAAAGTGATAAACCATGGCCAAAAAGTTTGGCGCAGAACGGATAAAAAATTAAAGTTATGTATATTTTGACTACAACAATACAACTACTACTAAACTTTAAAAAGAATTTAATATCCGGCATTAATCCAACTGGAATAAAAATAAAAAAAATAAAAAAAAAGGAAAAAATACAAAGAAAACCGGAACCGGTTCCATCATCTTTTTTTCCTGAAAACAACTTCCGTATCCAAACCGAACCCATCAACGGTTCGAGTCTGAACCAACTCAGACCACTTGAACAGTTTCTTCAACGGTTCAATACTATACAAATCATTCGCTGAATACTTATCCGCCCGTTTAGATAACGCCACGTGTAATACACAAACCCCGCCGGGCTTCAGCGTCCGTTCGATCTCCGCGACGAACTTCTCCGGAAAAAGCGCGTGATCAAACACGTTGGAGAATTCCAGATCAAATATCTGATCATCGAACGGTTGGTTATGAAAATCGCCTTTTACCACTAATGGCGGGTAGGGTACCAGGTCCATTCCGATTGAATCCGGTATCCCGACCCGTTTCAACGCTTCCACTTCCTGACCCATACGGGCACCAATGCAGAGGACCTTCGATGAGTCTGAGACGAGCTTTCTGGTTTTGAGTTCGCCGAAGAATTTTGAAAAAACTTGAATTTTCCGATCCCAGTCACGTGTCGTCCATATTTTACGGAGTTTTGGATTGAGGGTTTTGTTAAGCTGTTTCTTGATGTAGGAATCGTAGGTGGCATATCCGGGTCGGATTTTGAGATCCGAATCGGATTTTAATGTTGTGGCGGAGATGAGGGCGGAGGAGGAGGATCTGTTAAAGAGAAAAAGGAGGATTGGTATTGATATAAGGACACCAAAAAAGATGAATTTGGATATCGTCATGAATGGTTTTGATGATCATATATTAATATCTTTCATCGTTTGACTGTGTTTATATATAGTATTATATACAACCATTATGGATAACTGAAAACTATGTATATGGGCTGTTTGAACCGCTCGCTTTCTAATAGAAAAAATAATTAGATGGATTCCGGGAAATTCAGACCGGAGGATGAGAAGAACCTAGAGGAAGAAAAAAAAGGTTAGAGGAGAAAAATATGAACACTTTTAGTGCGTAAGAAGCATGCATGCTGACCGGTGCTTCTCGTTGCTTGCTTTTATGCGTTTTGGTGGTAGTGTACTCACGCGATAATAACAATGTGGTGCCACGTTAATAATCCCAATATGGATTAGACCCCTATTGTTTTAAAAGTAATTTATTCACTTTAGTTGCAATATAAAAATTTAAAAGTACTCTTCGTTTTTACTCTTGCCTAATTTTAAAAAATTAAATTTTTACTTCTACTAATTATTTTTAATAAATGAAAAAAATAATTATTTTTTGGATTTTATCGTTGATCTTTTATTTTGTCAAATTATTTTTTTAAAATTTAATATTAAATATCAATTAATACTGATATTATGATGAAGTATTCATATCAATTATTAATTCTTAAGAACATATGATATTATGATGAAGTATTCATATCAATTATTAATTCTTAAGAACATATAAAATTTAAAGTAGACAAATAAAATAAAAATAAATGAAGGGGGTAGTCTCTTTTGTACTAATGATTTTTCATTTTTATGCTTAAAAGCTGATTGTGAATGATACTTGCAAAATTTTGCTTTACACTAGTTTGATCAGAATATTGTTTGTACTGTACTATTTTCAATAGTTTGACTAGAATAGTAAATAATTTTAACTGATTGGTATTAATTTTGGTCGCTAATTTGTCTTAAGATACTGTAAATAGCCAACAGATTTACTAATTTTTGTTATTATTATACAGAGTACTATAATAATATAGAAGTTTCTAGCTACTGTAAATTTACTGTAACAATTAGAAATAAGCGACAATTTAATGACGCTATAATATACTATATGAAGCAAAATATTTAGCTAAATTTACATATATCTCTGCTTCAAGTTATAAAAGCCATAGCAACTACTATTAACTTTAATAAGATAGCGACAATTATTCATCATATGATAAAATGGCTGTATGGCAACAAACTTACAACTATATATGATATGTTTGTTCCTAATCATACGTTTTTGCTACCATTTGAAGCCATCATAATAGCGTTTGTAATCTTTAAACCCCAATAAATTAGTTGGAACAGATTTCTATTGTTAGAAATAGAGGTGGAGCCAGGATTTCAATGAAGGGGGTTCCATATTAAAAAAAAACTTAGGATTTCAACTAAGGGGTTCCATATTCAAAGAAAACTTAGTCGAAGAGGGTTCAACACCTACTATAACCACATAAAAAATAATTTTAATCATGTATAAATAATATATTTTTCTATCGAAGGGGGTTTGGCCGAACCCCCAAACAGAAGGCTGGCTCCGCTCCTGGTTAGAAAAATAATCAAGCTTCAATTTAGAAAAATCAGAGCAATTGTTGGCGTTTAATATCCGTAACTTTTTTCGTCATGATAAAATAGTGTAGCCACGAATTTAGAATTAGAATATTTTTTCATAGTTAAAATTATGTCATTCATCACTTAAAGTTACCATAACACTGTTTACTAGTAGTGGAAAATTTCATAATTAGATGTATATTTTGAAGAAGGATAACGTTTACTTGTATGATACCAATTGTTTTTGTTGATTGCACTAGGATTGTTATTCTATGTATATGACAGTCTAGAACTCTTACGCAATGTGTATATGAGAGTGTATTTTCAGTTCAAGATGATTAAAAAGCCTTTCATAGTTGTTTCGATTAGAAAAAAACCATCATTTTATAGAACAAGAATTGGTATTCTAAAAACTAGAGTCTTGAGAGCTATTTCACGCGCACGCGCGCGCGCACACACACATATATACATATATATATATATATATATATATTTAATACGTGCCTCACGCGTGTACCTCACGTCAATGAGTTCACTTCAATATTTTTAAAATGTCTGGACTAGTAAATAAATTGATGATTTTACTAAATATTAAAAACACTTAAAAAAAAATTAACGTATTCATCAAACACCATATAAAAGCATTAAAAATAACTTTAACTAAATTAAAAAAAAAATATCAAGGCTAAAAAAAATTATCAAGGCTATATAACGACACCCGAAACATGAGAAGAGAAGAAATTGAAAATCAAAACGTACAATATAGTATATATTAGAACTACATGACAATAGATATAACTAATACTTTACGTAGAATGTGGAATATATACTATTAGAGAATCACAAAGTTTAACGATTCATATCTAACTCAAGTTTTTGAAGAGTTACAATTTTATAATTAAAAAAATAGAAAAATAACAAACTTTGGATGGTTGTATTAGTTGGTCCTCCTTAATAAGAAGGATTTCTCTTCTTTGAAGTCGATAATCTTATGAATGAAAATTTTCATCTCATACTAATTCTGAAAATAAAAGAGATGTAAAATAAGTGTGAATTAGATCTAAGTATTTCAATATCACAAAAATCTTAAAAAGTTCATCAAAACAAAGCATTTAACTCCTCCCTCCCCCCTCCCCCTCCCCTAAAAAAACCATCTTTACTGAAAAATAAGAAATAAATTAAGCAATTAAACATCAAAATAAGAAAAGCCAATCAAAAGCATGAACAAATTATAAGTTGAATTTAACATCCCACGAATAATCAATTGTCTCAAATTTGGCACTATAGCAGATTCAAATAGAGGATACACTATCAAATACTAAAATCTAATGACAATCAAAGTGCCACGACCCAAAAATAAGAGTCATGGTGGCACTTGTCGCGGCAAACCTTGACATATAAGCCTCTTACCCAAACTGACACACAGAAAAAAGACAAAATGCCCTTAAGGTAAGACTTCTAGAACAAAGTCAAACCACACAGATATAATAAAAATGGAAAGAATAAAATCAACACATGCAGCCATAACTCCCAAACCTGATGCCAAAGGTGTAAGAACTACTAATACTATCCAGGAGTCAAATACACCAGAAAAATAACTACGAAGAAATAATATATGTGTCCGAATACTAATAAATACATAACCAATAAAGAAAGATAGAGGTGAACTCCGGGCGTATGAATGTCCAACCGCTACCTTGAGTAATCTGAAGGCGCCCGAAATTAATCAGTCTAAGGCACACCCAAACCTGAAGCTGCATCGAAAGGGTGAAGTAGGGGTGAGTATGATCCACTTGTACTCAATAGGTATCATATGTCGATTGAACAAACTAGAAAATAAAGCATACAAAATACACACTAAGAATATGTCACCTACAATCAGAAAATATCTCACAATGGTAGCCCATACCACTTACACTATCAGTTCTAATATATCACATATATTGCAACATCACACCACAATAGGAAATAAATATGTATTATATCATATATAAGTAGAACATATATATACAAGATCATCAAATACAAGTAAAGAAAGATACAACAAATACATAAATGACAAGTCAATATGGCAATACAACATAACGTAACACAATAACATAAGTGCAATGTATACGATGATAATGATGATGATGCATGAGGTCGTCGCACAATCTTCGGGATCATCACATAATTCCTGTATACACTTATGGAGTTAAATCTTCTCGACATAGGACCCATGGGGGGTTTGTTAACCCATATACAATCCACATATCTTATATCTCCTTTCTAGCACATCCATCAAAAAGGATTTTATAAGGTATTACAATATCTCATCCTCGGTATATCCCTCGGGAAGGTTTTTAAAAGGCGTTGTCAGTGTTTCTCAGATGTTGTCACGGTGGTACCAATGTTTCATGAATGAGTATGATATGAGGATGTAATGCTTACAAACAATGTTTCAGATTACAAATTATCTCAGTAATACATTTATACTTGGTCTTGCATTCTCAGATTTGTACATGTTCATGCATTTTATGCTCAGTTATCTTATGCATTTTAGTCAGTCCTTATCTCATGTACCAGTATATTCAAAGTATTGATCGAATACTTTTATTTGAGATATGTTGTCTTATAACATAGGTTAGGTTACTCACTTTCCCAACCACTCTTAGACAACTCAGCGAACTCAGCAGCAATAGTGGCGAGTCCTCATCCACCGAGGACATGATTTGCTTACATAAGTTACTTTAGTATTTTATATGTTCAGTCAGTTGGAGTTAGTTGGGGGTCTGTCCCATCAACTTCATAGTCAGTTTAAAGACTTTCAGATACTTAGTTGGACACTCAGTCAGTCATTTTGGTATTATCAGTTATTATCAGATATTCCAGACTTGTTTTAATTCCTATTTCAGTATCCAGTATTATAGTATTTTTATTAGATTATCTTCCACATATGTTATATCTGTGCTATTATATTTATTTCTCATAAAAGGTACCAACTCATAGGTTAGCTAATGGTCACTTGTGATCGTAAGCACCATTATCGCGACTATGGGATAACCTCGAGTTGTGACAAAACTTGGTATCAAAGCTAAAGTTTATAAAGTGTCCTAGGGATTTTGAAAGCCATATTGAGTAGAGTCTTGTGCATGGGTGTGAAGTGTATCACACTTATGGACAACAGGCTATAAAACATCTTTGGAAAGTTTCCCTTCTTTCAATGTTCATGTCGTGCAAAAGAGTATGAGCTCTATTTAAACTCTCTTTTCTAACTTATCCTTCATTATATTTATAGATAATGCCTCCTAGAAGAAACAACAGAAGAGGGAATGAGGATCATCTCGTACCTCCACTTGTTCAGGAAGATCCCCTGAATGATCATGTCTCCCATGCTAAATTCTGGGTTGCTTTCACTACCCTATACCATTCAGTAGCTGCTCAGAACAATAGAAAAGCTATTTCCCCATCCAATCCAGTGGAAAATAGAACTGTAGTTAGGATTTGAGATTTTACTAGGATGAATCCTCCTCTATTTTTTGGGATATAAGTCTGAGGAGGATCCGCAGGAGTTTCTGGATATAGTGTAGAAGGTGACTGATATTAGGGGTGTCACTTCGAGTGAGAATGTAGAGTTGGCTATATATCAGTTGCAAGAAATAACTCATACTTATTTTAAGCAGTGAAAGAAGGACCGAGTGTTGAGGCAGGGCCTGTAGAGTGGAAGAAGTTTGCCATGACTTTCCTAGATAGGTTCTTTCCCTTAGAGTTGAGGAAATATAAGGTGCAGGATTTCATCAATTTGAAATAGGGTAATATGAGCATGAAGGAGTAATCTTTTAAGTTCACTCAATTGGAGAGGTATGCTCCTTCGATCGTAGATGATAATACATCTAGAATGAGTAAGTTTGTATCTAGTGTAGCTAATAGTATAGTTAAGGAATGTCAGACTACCATGCTGATTTAGGAGATGGACTTATCTAGACTCATGGTTCATGCTCAGCAGATTGAGAAGGAGAAGCTTAAAGAAAAAGAGAGAGAGAATAAGAGGCCAGAATATGTAGTTTAAACTTTTTTCAGCAAAGATCAGAAGGTGGAGCTTTATCTTTATCTAGTACGCCAGAGCCTAAGTTCAGGCAAGACAATCGGGATAGGGCACCAGGCTCTAAGTCCCAAGATAGTGTAAACAGTAGTCATACTAATCCACTCTGCAGGATATGAGATAGAAATCATCAGGGTATATGTAAGGCTAGTAGTGATATATGTGTTGGATATGGCAAGTCAGTCCACAGAACCTGGGAGTGTATGGTAGTTGTGCAGAGGGGCAGAAATGATCGCCAACAGGGCCAAACTACTTCTTCAGTAGCTTCAATAAGTCGCCCAGCTCAGCAGGGTTCTACTTCCAGTGCTACTAGTGGGTAACACTAGAATAAAATGTATACTTTCCAGACTTGGCATAATCAGCTGAGTTCTCCTAATGTAGTTACGGGTACGTTACAAGTCTTTAACCTTTATGTGTATGTTTTATTAGACCCTGGAGCTTCACTTTCTTTTGTGACTCCTTATATAGCGGTTAATTTTGGTGCCATCCTCGAATCTTTAGTACAACCTTTCTCAGTGTCTACCCCAGTGGGTGAATCTATCATAGCCAGATGGATATACAAAAATTACCCGATCATAGTATCTCAGAAAGTCACTTCAGTTGATCTTGTGGAGTTAGAAAAGATTGATTTTGATGTCGTTCTCATCATGGATTGGCTCCACTCATACTATGCCTCAGTTGACTATATATATAGAGTCGTTCAATTTTTGTTTTCCAATAAATTAGTCATTGAATAGAGGGGTAGTACTTCAGTGCTTAGGGGTCAGATTATTTCTTATCTTAAAGCAAGAAAGATGATATCTAAAGGGTGTGTTTACCATCTTGTTCGAGTCAAAAAATCTAGATCTACAACCCTGAATCTTGAGTCAGTTTCAGTAGTAAAGGAATTTCCAGATGTGTTCCCTGAAGATCTTCCCAGAGTTCTTCTCAAAAGGGAAATTAGTTTCGAAATAAATTTCCATCTAGCTACCCAACCTATCTCTATTCCATCCTATAGGATGGCTCTATCTGGGCTTAGAAAATTGAAAAAATAGTTAAAAGATCTCTTAGATAAAGGTTTCATCAGATCTAGTATTTCTCCATGGGGTGCTCCAGTCTTGTTCGTGCGTAAGAAAGATGATTCTTTCAGAATGTGCATCAATTATCGTCAATTGAACAAAGTCACCATCAATAATAAGTATCTGCTTTCCAGAATTGATGACTTATTTGACCAACTTCAAGGTGCCAGTTATTTCTCTAAGATAGACCTCAGATCTAAGTACCATCAGCTTAGAGTCAGAGAATGTGACATTCTAAAGATAGTTTTTAGAATTCGTTATGGTCACTTCAAATTCTTAGTTATGTCTTTTGGACTAACGAATTCCCCTTCATCTTTTATGGACTTGATGAATAGGGTGTTCAAACAGTACTTGGACATGTCCGTCATAGGCTTTATTGATGATATCTTTGTCTATTTCTGCTGTGAGAATGATCATGCAAACCATCTAAGAATTGTGTTGCAAACCCTGAGAGCTCATTAGTTATTTACCAAGTTCAGTAAGTGCGAATTTTGGCTAAGATCAGTATCTTTTCTTAGCCATATTATTTCCGGCGATGGCATTAGAGTTGACCTCAAAAGACTAAAATAGTGAGAAGCTGGCCTAGACCCATCTCTCCATCAGATATTTAGAGTTTCTTGGGTTTGCCTGGCTATTACAGATGGTTTGTTAAAGGGTTTTCATCCATTTCATCCCTCATGTCTCGATTGAATTAGAAGAAAGTCAAATTTCAATGGTCAGATTTTTACGAGAAGAGTTTTCAGGAGTTGAAGACTCGACTCACTTCCTGGCCAGTCTTGACTTTGCCAGATAGCACAGATGGGTTTATAGTTTATTGTGACGCTTCCAGAGTTGGTCTTGGCTGGCCATAGCCTATGTCTCTAGACAACTTAAACCCTATGAAAAGAATTTTTCTACCTATGATCTTGAGTTGACATCAGTTGTTTTTGCCTTACAAATTTAGAGGCACTATCTTTATGGAGATCATGTTGATGTGTTCACTGACCATAAGAGTTTACAGTAAGTGTTCACGCAAAAAGATCTACATTTTTGTCAGAGAATATGGTTTGAGTTGTTAAAAAATTATGATATGAGTGTATTGTATCATCTAGGAAAGCCAATGTAGTGGCGGATGCCCTTAGTAGGTTGTCTATGTATAGGGTTGCTCATGTTGAGGAGGATAAAAAAAAGTTAGTTCAGGAGGATCATCAGCTTGCTAGATTATGTGTTCAATTAGTTGATTTATTTGAAGGTAGTATATGGGTTCAGAATGGTTCAAAATCTTCATTGGTTGCCGAAGTGAAAGAAAAACAAGATAGGGATCCTAGTTTGGTTAAGTTAAAGAAGGCAATTAGTGATCAGAAAGTAGAGGTTTTCTTTCAAGGGGAGATGGTGTGCTTTATTATCAGGGCAGGTTATGTGTTCTGTGTGTTGATGATTTAAGACAATGAATACTTTTAGAGATACATGATGCACAATACGCGATCCATCCAGGGTCCATTAAGATGCACCATGATTTATGGGAAATCCATTGGTGGAGTGGTATGAAAAGGGATATTGCAGAGTTTGTGGCTAAGTACCTAAATTCTCAATAGGTTAAGGTTGAGCAACAAAGGCCTAGTAGTGCATTATAGGAGTTTAGCATCCCTATTTGGAAGTGGGAAGTCGTGAACATAGATTTTGTAATAGGGTTGCCTTGTACGCGTCGTCAACATAATTTGATTTGGCTTATTGTGGATAGAATAACCAAGTCAGTTCATTTCTTGCCAGTTCATACATCATATTCAGCCAAAGATTTATGCTAGACTCTATCTCATGGAGTTAGTCAAATTACATGGGGTTCCTTTGTCTATCATATCAGATAGGGGTACTCAATGTACCTTTCACTTTTGGAAGGCTTTTCAAAAGAGTCTTGGTACCCAAGTTTATCTCAATACAACTTTCTATCCTCCGACTAATGGTCAGGAAGAGAGGACTATTTAAACCTTAACGGACATATTGAGAGCCTGTGTTATAGACTTTAAAGGTAGTTGGGATGACCACTTACCTTTGATTGAGTTTGCCTATAACAACAACTATCACTCTAGTATTCAGATGGCTCCATTTGAGGCTCTCTATTAAAATATATGTAAATCTCCTATTAGTTCGTTTAAAGTAGGTGAGGCTGCAGTTATAGGGTCAGATTCAATGGTTGAGGCGATGGAGAAGGTTTAGTTGATTCAGAAGAGGCTGAAGACATCCTAAAGCCGTCAAAAATCTTATGCAGATGTAAGGAGAAGTGATCTTGAGTTTGAGGTTGGTGATTTGGTCTATTTGAAAATTTTTTCTATGAAAGGTGTGAAGAGATTTGGCAAGAAGGGGAAGCTCAGTCCTCGCTATGTTGGGCCGTATAGGATCTTGAGTCGTTTTGGGAAATTAGCTTATGAGCTAGAGTTTTCTATAGATTTGGCATCAGTACATCCAGTGTTTTATGTTTCTTTGTTAAATAAGTGTATTAATGATTCAGCTGTAGCCTTTTCTTTAGAAGATATAGACGTTAAGGATAGCCTTTTCTACGAAGAAGTCCCAGTTGAGATCCTTGATCGTCAGATTCATAGGCTAAGGAATAACGAAGTTTCCTTGGTTAAGGTCCATTGGCAGAATCAGTTTATTGAGGGAGCTACTTGAGAAGCAAACGCAAATATGAAAACCAAGTACCCTTATCTTCTCTCCGCACTCAGATTCAGCTTGAGGTGACAATTTTTCCTTAGATTGACTCTTTTTCATCTCATTTTCAGCTATATACTATTCCCATGTCATTACAGGCATTCACAAAATTAGTTCAGTTCATTTATTATGTTTCAGACTCAGTTGTGTAATCATGTTCCTAGTCATGCATGTTCAGTATGTGATCCTAGTTACCTTAGTACAACACTCCAGTTTAACCTGTCTCATTCGAGGATGAATATTCCCAATGGGGAGATATTGTAATGCCCTATATTAATCTTAGCTTGATTTAGCTCATAGTTGCATGTTAAGGGGTTCAAGCCTTGGAATTTTTACCAAGTGTTGAGAACTTAGTCATTTTCAAGACCCCTAAACTTTGATGGTTTTATTTTTAACCTTTCAACCCCGAGAAGTCGATTTTTGAGTTGATTCATGATCGAGATTGTTCAAAGTATATTTTGGGTGATTTTTAGAATATTTGGACGAGCGTAGGGGCGTGTTTGGAAAACCAAACTAGTAGCACCACCAGGATAAGTGGGCGCCGCCTCTTCTAGTCCACTGGGGTAAAGCGGGCACCGCCCTCTCAGTCCACCAGGGTAAGGTATGCACCACCTGGCTTAGTCTACCGCTCCAGAGCCCACGTCGCCCCTCCCTATTCTGTCCAGCTTTTTTCTTGGCATTCTAAGGGTATTTGGGTTATTTTCCTTCACCTAATTCGTTTATAACATGAAATTGGGGCTTCATGGGGCATTATTTGCCCTTTAATTCACAAATTTCTCTCAAGAAATCCTCTATTTCCGAAGAACAAATTCCAAACCCTAAACCAAGAAAATCAAGGAATTCAAGCTTCAAGTTCAAGAAATCCCCAAGGAATCTTTAAGAATTCATCTTGTGAGGTATGTAGGATGTTCATCCATGGGTCCCTTTCACCCATGGAGCCCAAAAACCCTCTGTTGGTTTAATTTATGAGTTTATCCATGTATAAGATGAAATAATTCCATTAATATCTTGTTAAACCAATTACAAGTTATGCTTTCAAGTGTTTTCAAGTTGAATGAGTCATATCATGCTTTGAGTGTTGCAATTCCCATGTCATGCTCAAGTGAATTTCATGTTAAACCCCTAATTTATGAATTTAGCCATGTAAGCATATTGTTTCCTCATGTTTAAGACATTCCCATGTTCAAGTTCATGATTTTCACATGTTTGATGAAATGTCTATGCTTTTAGGTTTGAGCCATGATCCTATATTATCATTTTAAATGCTTATTATCTTAATATATGGTCATTCAGTGCTGGCGAGTTATGAACACCCAATACCTACGTGTTTTACATGATTTCATATTTTCAAGTAATAACTCAGTGAAACCATGATTCTTGTTATTTACTAAGATATTTATGATCATTATGAGCACTATCAGTTATAAAAAATAACGTTCACTTAAACCTAGTTCAGTTTAGTATCAGTGTCAGTTTAGTACCAGTATCATTTCAGTTGGGTGTAGGATTTAGCACCGAGCGAAAGTAGGGATGAAGGCTTCCCCGTTAGTTAGGCAGAGTCATTCGTAGTATTTCCTGTATTCTAGAACTATGTAGCCAGTGTAGGATATAAGGGGTCAGCCATCAATTTATGCTTGACTTCCTCTCGGGGGTCACCTGTCAGTTTAGGCTTGACACCCTAGTCCTTTGGGACATTAGATTAGTGGATCCACACAGCTAGTGTTAGTATCCGTGCCACAGTACTGACATCCTTCCAACTAGGGTTATAGGTTGGACCCCAATTAGCTCAGATTGGGGCATGTCAATTATAAGATACCTCCCATAATATCACTACAAAAATCAGTGTATTTTAGTTCAGGTTTGCTTGACCAAGTGTACAGATTTTTAGTTATTCAGTTATACAGATTTTAGTCTTTCAAATTACAGATTATCTCAGTAATATATTTATACTTGGTCTTGTATTCTCAGCTTTTTTACATATTCATGTATTTTATGCTTAGTTATATCTTTCATTTCAGTCAGTCCTTTTCTCACATACCAGTACATTCAAAATATTGATCTAATCCTTTTCTTTGCGCTATGTTGTCTTATAACATAGGTTTGGATGCTCATTTTCTCAACGTCTCTTAGACAGCTCAGCGTACTCATCAACAATAGTGGTGAGTCCTCATCCATTGAGGACATAATTTGATTTCCAGTTACTTTAGTATTTTATATGTTCAATCAGTTAGAGTTAGTTGGAGGTCTATCCCATAAAATCCACAGTTAGTTTAGAGACTTTTAGAAACTTAGTTGGATAGTTAGTCAATCATTTTGGTATTATTAGTTGTTATCAGATATTCTAGACATATTTTGATTCATATTTTAGTATCCAATATTACAATATTTTTATTAGCATATCTTCCCCATATGTTATATCAGTTCTATTATATTCTATGCTCATAACAGGTACCAACTCATAGGTTATCTTGTGGTCACTTGTGACCATAAGCACCGTTGTCACAACTAGGGGATATATCGGGTCATGACATATGGGGTACACGTGAATCCCCTAAGTTTATACTTATACATATATATCATAGAGGGAAAAGGGTCACGGGAATCCTTGGCCCCTATGATATCTCTGGTTCATGTGGCTACATATACTTGGGCCCATTTAGGGGGTAATACTAGACCCATATAGCCCATGGGTGATTTTAAAATGTCAAGCTACACAAACCAGGTTAAAGATTTAAATGCATGCTAAACCTGATTTCCTTTTCCAATATGAATATGTATAGATGTATGTGATTACATATGGTTATTTACTTTGGTTTTAAATGATGACATTAGTTTATCCTTATTCCTGAGTACATGCTAGCATTCACCCGCTAACCCATCTTTGGGCGTTGTATCCCTATACGATACAAGAACCAGTGATACTACTCCTCCTGCTCACTGACTTGGATTTGGGGACAACTTAGAGTCAAATTAAAGTGGTGAGCTTCTATACTCCGAAAGACTCTATTTCATATTATGGATATCTTTGTATACTTTTGCTTATTTCTTAGAGTTCGGTTTTTACTATGGTCGGGGGAATTTTTCGATCGGATGTCCTTGGATTTCAGGTAGAGGATTTGTGTGACTACTATATGCATAGACGGTGTTAGTATTGGTGTCAGCCTTGGTATTGGTATTGGTATTGGTATTCGGGCTGACACTGATTGGATATTTGATTGGATTTTTTGATGGTTATGGTTATGGATTCTATTATCATTTTTTTAGTATTAATTATTTTATTTTGTTATATGATCAGAATTAATTTGACGTAGGGTACATAGTGATTATAGTTGGGTATTAGGTTGGTCTTCAATCTCAGTTGGACTTGAGGTACTCGACATAACTAGGCCCTGTCAGATTGGTATCAGAGCCCTAGGTTCATGGTCACTTGGGATTCCACGAAGCCGTATCGAGTAGAGATTCTTTTAAGGGTGTGTAGTGTGCCACACTAATAAGGGAGAGGATACAAGGAATTTAGAAATATTTTTTTTTTCTTGAGTTCTATTTTCTAGCTGTAGAGACTAAGGTCCCGAGTTCTGCTCTAATTACTATTTGTTCACTTTTCGGATTATGCCTCTTCAACAATCTGAAGCTCATGGAAACTCCTCTGTCCCAAACTAGGACAATGCTGATGGGACCCTTTCTACTTATGGGGTCCATATTTGGTCTAGGGGTCCAGTTCTTGATTGTCCTCCTAGAGTTCCACTAGTTCCCTCTAGTCCTCCTCGAGCTTCTCAGGTTGAGGTACGAATACTAAGTTTCATTAGTCCATTCCTATGTTGGCATAATTTATAGCTTCTCAGTCTGAGTTTGATGTTCTTATTACTCTATCTTCTGAGGGCACAAGGGTTGGCTAGTTTATAAGGTTGAACCCTCCGACCTTTACTAGTGTTAAGGTGGAGGAGAATCCTTAAGGTTTTTTGGATGAGATAGAAAAGATCTTCCATGTTATGCATGCCATGATATGGAGGGTGTGGGGTTTGCTGCCTACCTGCTAAAGGATGTTGTGTACTAATGGTATGAGAAATGAGATTAGGCAAAGGGTGACGATGTTGCGTCATCTCTGTAGGAAGATTTTTCTAATACTTTTCTTTCCTTAGGATTTGAGGGAAGCAAAAGCAGAAGAGTTTGTTAATTTGAAGCAGGGTAAAATGTCAGTCCAGGAGTATGCCTTGAAGTTTCACTAGTTGTCTCGGTATGCTTCGGAGATGATTTCTAGCATAGGGGCTAGAATGAGGAAGTTTGCTTCTGGGTTGTCTAGAGATTTGATATTAGAGAGTAAGGCTTCCTTGTTGATCAAGGACATAGATATCTATAGGTTGGTTTGTATATGCAACAGGTAGAGGAAGAGAAGAAGAAGTAGGCTGAAATAAGGGAGAGGCATGGCAAGAAGTTTAGGTTCTTTGAGAAGAGTGGTGGCCAACAGTAGAGTGGCAGGGATGGTGGTAAGTGGCGCAAGAAGAATTGGGGCAATTATAGGTCTTACTTGACAGTTAGTGCTCCCTACCCAATGCCATCAGGTGATAGGAGTTTCTATGGTGGCGACAAATTTAGGGCACAGGGTGGCCAATCTTAGGCTACTGTGGCCCAGTCAGCTCTATCATGTCCTCTCTATAAGTTTTGTGGTTGGTTACATTAGGATTTCTTTAATGAAGGGAGGGATAGGTACTTCAACTATGGTAGATTTGTTTGAATTAGATATGGTGGATTTTGATGTCATATTGGGGATAGATTGGTTGTACTCGTGTTATGCATCTCTAGATTGTTAAACCCATAATATTATCTTTAAATTCCCTAATGAGCTGGTTATTAAGTGGGAGGGTGGTTTCCTAGTTCCTAAAGGTAAGTTCATAACATATCTGAGAGCTTGAAGGTTAATCTCCAAGGGGTGTCTCTATCATCTAGTTTGGGTTAAAGATTCTAACTCGGATGGTCCTTCTTTGCATTCTGTCTTGGAGGTGAATAAATTTCCTAAGGTCTTCCCTGTTGACCTTCCTGGTGTTCCTCCTGATAGGGAGATTGAGTTTGGGATTGATCTTGTTCCAGACACTCGTCCAATTTCTATTCCTCTGAATAGAATGACTCTAGCCGAGTTAAGGGAGCTTAAGGAGCAACTCAAGGATCTTTTAGATAAGGGTTTTATTCATCCTAGTGTGTCCCTATGGGGTGCACCGGTGCTATTCGTGCGTAAGAAGAATGGTTCCCTTCAGATGTACATTGGCTACCGATAATTGAACATGGTAATGGTAAATAATAAGTATCCTCTTTCAAGGATAGACGATTTTCTTGATCAGTTGCAGGGTGCTAAATTTTTCTCCAAAATTGATCTTTGATCTGGGTATCATCAATTAAATATTAGAGAGGTAGATATACCTAAGACTGACTTTTAAACTCGGTATGGGCATTTTGAGTTTCTAGTTATGTATTTTGGGTTGACCAATGCCCTAGTGGCATTCATGGATTTGATGAGTAGTGTCTTTCGTCAGTTTCTAGACTTGTTCTTCACTATTTTCATAGACGATATTCTGGTGTATTCTAAGAGTGAGGTAGATCATGTATTGCAGACCTTGAAGAAGCAGTAGTTGTATGCCAAATTTTCAAAATCTGAATTCTGGTTAAACACTGTCACTTTTCTGGGTCATATCATTTCTAGTGAAAGGGTCATGGTGGATCCACAGAAAGTGGCAGTGGTTAAGAAGTGACCTAGACCTATGACGCCAATCGATATTCAGAGCTTTTTAGGTTTAGCTGGTTATTACATGAGGTTTGTGGAAAGATTTTTGACTATAGTTGCCCCATTGACTAAATAGACTCAGAAAAAGGTAAAGTTTTTGTGGCCAAATGCATGGTGTGCCAATAAGTGAAAGTCGAACACATGAGGCCTAGAGACTTATATCAAGAAATTGAGTTGCTTGAATAAAAGTGGGAAGTAATCAACATAGATTTCATTATTGGTCTCCCTCGGCCTCAAAATTAATTTGATTTAGTTTGGTTCATCATGGATAGGATGACAAAGTCGGTTGACATTTTGCCAGTGAGGACTAATTTCTCGATTGAGGATTATGCAATGTTGTACCTCCAAGAGATTGTGAAGTTGCATGGGGTACCGGTTTCTATCATCTCTGATCATGGTATGTAGTTTTTATCTCACTTTTGGCATCATTTTTGAAAGAGTGGGGGACTAAGGTTAGTCTTAGTACTTCTTTTCACACGTAGTTGGATGGTCAAGCAGAAAGAACTATTCAGAAGTTCCAGGATATGCTTTTGGCTTGCGTGATTGAATATGGTGGTAGTTGGGTTGAGTATTTGTCTCTTAAAGAGTTTGCCTATAATAATAGCTACAACTCTAGCATTAGGATGGCTTCATTTGAAGCCTTGTATGGTAGGAGGTGTAGATATCTTATTGGATGGTTTGAGGTTAGTGAGGTATATATGTTTGGCCCAGAATTGGTTCACCAGGCTATGGAAAAGATGAAGGTAATTCGGGATAGGCTTAAGGCTTCCTAGAGTTGCCAAAAGTCCTATGCGGAAGTGAGGTGAAGGGATTTAGAGTTTGATGTTGGGGATAAGGTGTTTTTTAAGGTGTCTCCCATAAAAGAAGTAATGCGGTTTGGTAAGAAGGAGAAACTCAGTCCCTGGTATATTGGTTCGTAATTGGTTTTGAGGAGGGTTGGTACTGTTGCGTATGAGTTAGAGTTGACTTCTAGTTTGAGCTCCATCCACCCGACATTTCATGTCTCTATATTGAGTAAGTGTATTGGTGATCCATCACAAATTATGCCTATTAAAGATATTGGTATTTTGGATTTTCTATATTATGAGGAGATCCCGGTTGAGATCTTGGATCATCAGGTTTATCAGTTGCGGACCAAGGATGTGGCCTTGGTAAAGGTTCTATGGAGGAACCAAAGGTAGAAGAGGCTACATGGGAAGCGGAATAGGATATGAAGTCCAAGTATTCGTTCTTATTTTCTACTTAGAAAATTTGTGCGGAAGGTATGTGTTCTTCACAACGTCTTTGTTTTTAAACTTTATTAAAGGAAAGATTGACTTCCTTGGTATCTTTGTTTTCTAACTTGGTTAAAGGTAAGGGTAGAGACATTTGGGGTTTAAATCATGCTAGTCATACCTTGTTCAATCATTCGAGGACGAATGATCTAAGTGGGGGAGAATTGAAACACCCTAGGTTCTAGTCAATATAAAATTTCATGAGTTTGAGCCTTCTAATGATCATACGACTCACCATACTTCTCGTATAGTGTGGGTACGGGTCTAGGGACTCTAGTCATATATTAGTCAGTGTCACATTGGCCAAGTTCTGTTCTTGGTTTGAGAAGGCATCATACGAGTTGTATGTACATGGTACTTGAAGTATGTTCTGAACCATATGTTGTTCAATGTCTAGCCTTGACATTCTGCTTAGGGTATGACTTATGGGTACTACTCATATGTTATGGGTACGAGTGGGGAAAGAGGAGTCGTATGGTGGATAGTGTGTGGATGTCTAACTTTTTGTTCTGGGTACGATTGGATGGTACCACTCGTATGATGTGGGTACGAGTGGAAGGGTCCAACCGTACCCACTTGCGGGAATTTTTTTAGTTTAAGTTTAGGGTATTCTAGACATTTCCCCTCTTAACTTCTTTTGACCACACAACTTAAAACACTTTTGGGACTTTATTAACTTACTATTCCCAAATCAAACACTCTCAAAACTCTCTTAAATCTCTCTTAAGCTGTTGGTTCAAAAAGAGGATAGGGTTTCCTCAATATCATCAATTAAGGCTCTCAAAGGTGGTATCTAAGATGTGTTACTCCTCCCTCATTGTTATTTCAAACTAAAAGCATGTTTTACTTAATGGTTTTCATGGCATTATTATCGGTTTGTGTTGGTTTAGAAATATACGTTAGGGGTTTTGGTTATTCTTGGTTGGATAATGTTTTTCCATGTTTTATTTATGTTTTTTCATGTTATAATGTTGGTTCGAACATTTGGTTTCATTGGAATGGTTAATTGGTTCTTGATTTTTTGGTTATAGAAACTCTATGCCCTCAACATATTTGTTAAATTGCCAATGAGAATGTTTTTGTCACATAGTTTGACTTCTATTGAAAACCTTGTATTGCATAATATGGTAATGGAACACTAAATGGTTTGATTGAATTAAATGACTTGGAAAGACCTTGGTGGCCATGGTTTTGATTGATTGGAAATCCTACGGGGTACATGGGAATCCCCTAAGTGTTGGCTATTGACATTGTTTGCAAGTTATAGTCGGTATGACGATACCACTTAATAATGCCTTGGTAATTAACTCTAGATTTGGTGGTTTGGTTATGTGCTAAAGGTTTTTAATTGGGCAATAATAGCGGGTTGTGATAGCTAACTGTGCAGGTGTGAGTCCAATGGACAGACACTGGAAAGTCATGTTTGCCGACATGAGGGTTGGTCATGGTGACCATATACTTGTGGGGTACATGGGAATCCCCTAAGTTTATGCTTGTATATATGTATCTTGGAAGGCGAAGGGTACATGGGAATCCCCAGCCCCTATGATATCTCCAGGTCGTGTGGCTACACGCACTGAGGCCCATTCAAGGGGTAATAATGGACCCATATAGCCCATGTGTGGTTTTAGGACGGTCTATCTGCACATCCCAGGTTAAAGATTTAAATGCATGCTAAACCCGGTTCCCTTTACCGGCATGGTATATATGTATATATGTATGTGATTGCATATGGTTATTTACTTTGGTTTTGAGTAATAACATTATTTTATCCTTAGTCCTAAGTACATGCTAGCATTCACCTGCTAACCCATCTTCGGGTGTTGTATCCCTGTGCATTGCAGAAACCGGCCATAATACTCCTCCTGCTCAGTGACTTGGATTTGGGGACATCTTAGAGTCAAATTGAAGTGGTGAGCTTGTATACTTCGAAGACTCCATTTCATGTTATGGATATCTTTTCATACTTTTGCTTATTTCTTGGACTTTGGTTTTTGCTATGGTCGGGGGCATGTCCCAACCAGATGTCCTTGGATTTCAGTTAGAGGTTTTGTGCGACTAATATGGGCATGGGCGGTGTTAGTATTGGTGTCAGCCTTGGCATTAGTATTGGTATTGGGGATAACACCAGTTGGATATTTGATTGGATTGTTGGTTGGTTATGGTTATGGATTTATTATCGTTTTTGAGTATTAATTATTTTATGTTATTATATGTTCAAAATTCATTCAACATAAGATATAGGGCGGGTATGGTTAGTTATTGAGGGGTCTTCGGTCCCGGTTGGACTTGAGTCACCCAACACGACTAGGTGGTTCGGGTCGTGTAAATGTTGCACAATTTTCGAAATCGTCGCACAATCTTCGAGATCATCGTACAATTCTCTTATACACCTACAGAGCTAAAGGTTCCCGACATAGGAGCCATGAACAATTCGTCAACCAATATGCAATTCACATATCTCATATCTCCTTTCCGTTACATCACGTGGAAAGGGTTTTACAAGGTGTTACAATATCTCCTCCCTGATACATCCCTCGGGGAGGGTTTTAATAAGGTGTTGTCAGTGTTTCTCAGATGTTGCCACGGTAGTACCAATGTTTTATGAATGAGTATGATATGAGGATGTAATGCTCACAACCAATCACAATGAGTATTTTCACAACCAACCACGTGATATATTTCCACAATCAACCACATGATATAGTTCCACAACCAACCACAATGATATATTTCTATAACCACATGAACCAATATTCACTCATTATTTCAGTTTCATCCACGAGTTTACACATGTAACATATGTCAATAAAGTATGAATATAATTATAATACACCTATGGTACCATATTAAGCATCTTAACAACACAATACAATTATTAACATATATTCAAGGCTATCAATATCACATAGGACCCCACATGGTCGCACATATCACATAATAACTCAATTTCAACAGTTACATCATATATACGTCCTCACACGGGCACCATACATAAATATCAATTTTTCATGATTAGTTCCCACTCTTAACATGCCTTTTGTACTTTCATTTACTATCCAACCCAGTCTTAATGAGTTAAGTCATAACCTACCTCAAAAGCCGAAATTGGTTCGCTACACTTCAAAACCACGATCTTACTTTTCATGAACGATCCTGAACTTTTCTAAAAACATCATATATAGAATCTACACTTCAAAATAAAGCCAACACACCTATATTGACTACTTTTGGTTTGGCGTCAAAACGGACCTCCGGAATATATTTTTCGAAAAAGAAAGGAAAAATCATAACTTTACTTCAAAAATGCTTTTCACATTTTAGAAACCTACAACTGAAAATCAAACTTAAATCGAGTAAAACATGACGTTAAAATCAAAGAAAACCATTTTTAAGCTTCACCGGGTAAAATCTTTAAAATCCGGGTTATAATCAAGAATCAAAGTTGTTTTGAAGGTTAAATTGATGAAAAATAATAATTATAAGATTAAATATTATTCAAGTGAAAGAAGTGAAAATTGAATTTAAAATCAAGCCCTACAATTTTTGGGGTTTTTGAAAAATTAATCATAAATTACTAAGAAAAGAGTGAATTATTACCATAAATCTGTAATAGAATTAAGAAATAGATGTTAATCCATCCAAGATCCCATAAGCTTTACTTTTAAGCTCCCACACTAATTTAGGCTTTAGCTCTGAAGAGGCAAGATAAAAAATGAGCAAAATGGGCCCAAAAACTGCTATTAAGAGTGCAGATTTTCTGCACCAGCTATAGATAAAAAGCTGTTTTTTAATTTCAAGTCTAATCCAGACTTCGATGGGGTGTCCGAGATTCATTCAGAGTTCAATATATACAAACGGACTATATAACCACACTAAATTCGATGTTCCAAATGTGTTGGCGAAGTCGTATTTTCAAAAAAATATCGTTTTCGCAAAGTTGACCCTCGAAACTCAAAATTACAATTTTCCAAACTGGGGACAAAATGAGATTTAAAAGCCGTAAAATCACACCAAACATGTTATCACCCTAAAATTGATGTTCTAAATTTGTTGGTGAAGTTGTATTTTCTATCCGAGATCGTTTCGATCAAATCTGGGTCCTACACTCATATTTCTAATTTTCCATCTTTTCGATCAATAGGTCAAAATGAGCTCGGGTGCGCCGGAACGCAAAACAAAGGTCTACCTAACCTAAAATAGATATTTCAGAGTTGTTGCCATAGTCTGTTCAACCATACATCATACGGATCAAAAAATATCCACATAAGTCCAAAATAAGGCTCTTGAAGCCATAAAAAACCACAATATCACATAAATGGTACCAAAATGCATTGAAAATCATGCAAATCACCCCCACACCCCAAAAATATAATAATACAACTATGAGGAGGGGTAAAATAGCTAAATCACACAAAATCACCAATTTCACGTATTTCATCAAAGTTTTCAGATCGTTATACAAAGAATCAAGCATAAAGAATACATGTAACAAACAATTATAAAAAATATAAAGTGATATTAGAAAATTGAAGGAAATGTATATTTTAAGTCTTCAATGAAGGATTGGTGACATTGACCGACTTAAAGGGTCAAACATAATTAAGAAACTTGATAAAGTTAATTGTGGACTTAATGAATATTTTTAAAATTTTTTAATCTTTTTAAAAATATAAATCAACTCACACCCCTCTCCTCTCCAAATTAACTATCTATCTCCTATCCTCCCTCTCTCTCGATAGTTTCTCTCAAAGTTTTCCTAACCAACAGTTCTATAAATTTCTTCTTTTAATCCCCAGCTACTTCAACCTCCGGCAACAAATAATTGGGCTTTAAGTTCCTTTTTTACTTTCAACCATCAATTGATGTGACAACATTGCTCTTCGGTGACAACAACTTTGAGTTTTTCATCATCCTTTTTTGACTTTCACAGGTAAAAAATTAGTGTTTTATAGTTATGAAGAAAAAGAGAAACTTGAGCCAACTTCTCTTCTAGTATTAATTAACAATTTCAATATTTGTTGCTTAAATTTGAAATGGGGACTGAAGAAAATCCTTTTTGTGGTATTTCTTCTCTTCTCTTTTCAGAGTGAAATATCATTTTTTTTATTGTTATGGTAGTTCTTGTTGTCGATCTATTGATTTGATTTGTTGGTGTTTGTTGTGTTTTTTGAAGTTTATTTTTTGTTGTTTTTGTTTGTAGAAATAAACAACAATGTTAGTGTTTTTGGTCATTGTTGATGTTCTTGGTGTGTGTGTTGTGTTGGTATTACTGAGTTGATTTATTATTGTTCTTGGCAAAAATGGTGTATTTGATATTCAATGGTGATATTGCTAGTATTTTATTGAACAAAATCTTGCTACTGGTTTGTTTTTCTGCAAAAGATTAACCTTCTCTCTACAAAAGATGAACCAACTAATGCAATAAATGAACCATCTGATACATTAGATCAACCATTTTCTGGATGAAATCCTATCAACTATTCCAACAGGTGATATGTCCAAGACTTTGATTTCTTCCAAAAGATCATTCATCTGTTGCGATAGATGACCCTTCTGTTGGAAGAAATATAAACACTTTTGATAATTTGATAACAGTTCTAACAGATCACTCATATATTACAACAGATAAATGATCTGTTGGATAGATCAGTCATCTATTTCAACAGATGAGTAATTTGTTGGAAGAAATTACAACAATATTAAAACTATTATTGTTTCCAATAGATTACTCATCTGTTGTAATAGGTTAGTTATATGTTGCAACAGATAACTCACCTGTTACAAAAAATGAATGATCTGTTGGAACTATTATTTTACTATGTTGTACTTGTTAGATTTACTGTTTCCTTTTTTAACGATACATTAATCAATTATAATCTTATTTATTTTTCTATTATTTTTAGATAATATGGCTCCCAAAAGAAAAGAAACTAAATTAACTCCAAGTAAAGGAATAAGTGAATTAGCTAGAATACATCCACCATTCTATGAGCTTGCTATATAAGCGAATCTCAATCTGAAGCAGAAGAAAATAAACATAGGGATGAGAAAAGTTTCATAAGAGATGATTCAAATGCTAATAGCCCTTCCATTGAAGAGTTGGTCAAAACCTTCAACATTGATAGTTATCCTATAAGAATGCAGTGCTATGGTGCCATAAATTTAACTGGTGATTTCATGGTAAGGTTTTCCATGGGAAAATATTTTGATACCTTCAGAAAAATAATTCAAGACGAAAAATTAGATGCTTATTTCAGGGACAACTACTTTTGACAATATCATGATTTACCGGAGGACAACAATGCTCGGTTCTAAATGATGATGGTATATGATTTTCTCATGTAGTTTTATGTATGAATATAAAGATTAGATGGATAAGGTGTGGATAAATTATTGTGGCATGTCTATTTGTTTTTGGTTGGAAGGAGTTTGCCATAGTTAATGGACTAAAATGTTATCCTCCTTCTCAACTTGTACCTATTCTAACAAAAAAAATACCCCGCACACCAAAAAAAGGCAAAGGCAAGTCAAGTGATGGTGATGACTTGTTAATCGTTGTTGGTCCACACTTTAAAAGCAAAAATTCGATAGAAGCATTGAAAGGTAAAAGGCTTTCAAAGAAGCACAAACAATCAGTTCTTGGTTTGGCTTGTACATAATATTCTTTAGATGAGAGACGTTAACAACAACATACCACTTGATTTAATAAAGCTCTTTGAGGATCTTTAGAATTTAAAAATTATCATTGGGGCTATGAAAGCCTTAAAATAACTGTCAAATATTTGTTGACTCCGTTAACGCCAAAGATAGTCAGCTTATATGGCTTTCCATGAGCTTTCATGGTAAATATTTTTTTTTAATTATGATTCATTTATTTTTTATAAATAATACTTTTGATTTATTGGCATTATATTTTAGGCTTGGGCACTTGAAGCCATTCCTTATTTGAGAGAAAAAGTGAATTACCAGGAAGAAGTTTTATGTCCCAGAATCCTAAGATAGTTATCGGCTAAAACAGATAAAAAACCAAAATTTCTTGATCTCTTCAACACTTTGAAGGAATCAGTAAGTCTAATTCTAATTATTTTTTAGTTTAATTAATGATTTCTTAAATGATTTAATCATCATTCTAATATATGTACTGATTTATTTTAGATTGTGCATCCGTGGCTTGTTCCGATCAATCGAGAGTTGAAGATTCCATTTATTCTTACTTTACGATTTGTCCAATCTTTATCGAACCCTAAGGTCATTGGTATAATAAAAAAAGAATTATTTGGAGCAACAACCATCATAAGAAAAATAATTTTGAAGGTTGGGCTTGTTGTTGTTGATGGTGTTAGTGGTGATGGAGCTTTTGGTAGTGGTGGTGGTAGTGGTAGTGGTGATGCTGTTTGGGCTAATCATTCTCCTCTTGTAATTTTTGAAACACAAATCATTATGATTATGATCATACTGATTTTACAGATTTTGCCCCTCCTAGCGAATGTTCTACATGTAAATGTGAAAACTGCAAGGCGAAACATAACAGAGTGATTAATGTTATTATTGCATTAACTACTTCTGTCAAGGAATTGACATCTAAGAAGAATGTCATTCCATCAAAGAGAATTTCATATCTATACACTCCATTAGAGAATAAGGCCACTAACAGGAGAAGGAAAGAAATTTCTAAGGCATTATCAAGCATCAATAAAAGTAAAATTGCAACTCCTCTATCTTTGTCTTGCCCTTTTGAGCAATGTACAAGGGACATAGGAGAGCAGCATGAGCTGTTAAAGGCAAATATTTATCATCTATTCCAACAAACAAATAGACTACATATATGTTTCAACAGATGACACATCTGCTGAAAATTATCAAATAGATATATACATCTATTGCAACAGTTTACTAACCTATTGCATTAGATGCATTATCTGTTACAACATATGTCTTGTCTGTTTTAGAAAATCAAATAGGTCTTTCTAATAGTTTAATTTTTCCCAACAGATGACCTATCTGCTGTAATAGATGGGTCATCTGTTAGGACAAATTAAAACACGACTTCCTATTGTTTTAGTTTGTTCTAATAGATGAGTCATATAGTGCAACAAATGGGCCATTTGTTAGAAATTATCATACAGGTCTTCCTCCTGTTTTAATTTGTCCCAACAAATGACCCATCTATTACAACAAATAGGTCATCTGTTGGGACAAATTAAAACAGGAGGAAGACCTATTTGATTTTCTCCAACAGATGAGTTATATTTTCCCCCTTTTTTGTATCTCCGTGATTAACATTAAGAATTTTTCCTTTCCAAGTGGATGTCATAGTAGAAGCTACTGCTGAATAGTATAATATCACAGATGATAATCCATCAATTGCTTCCAAAGAGAAATAAAAAGTGAAGCCTGTCAGCCTGAAAAATGGAAAAATTATCCGTTTAAGGGATTCAACATCTTGGATGAGGCTCCAAAAAACTAACAAAATTGATCAACGACTATTCAGAATACATGACCGATGGGCTGTTAAATATTTATGCCAGCAGGTACATAAATCATTTTTAAATATATTGATCTATACAATTCTTCTTGTAAAAATATGACATTAACACATATAAATCATGTAGAAAAAATATTAAGAAGACTACAAAGTGAACAAATCGAGTCTTGGTTTTGATATGTTTGACTTTTTTGTTGCATATTCAAGAATAAGGAATTAGTTCTATTTGATGTCACATCCCCAAACTTGATGGAATGGTGAGGTTTAGATGCCATACATCTTACTGTTAATACTATATTAAATTATATCCGTTTATTAATTTTATTGTCACGTAATCTGAAATATTTGATAATATATGTAGCACATCAATGTAATTTTTTACTACCTCTGAATAAAGGCCAAGTTGCAAACACAACAACAATACAGATACACGACAAACAATTATTTGTACAAAGTTTACATCAATAATGTCTACGATAGATATTGTTAACAACAACCGAAAGTTTCACGAAATAAGAAATGCTTAATCAACATCATCAAAGGTTTTAGCATTCCAGCTGTCTTAACTTGGCATTTGATCGACAAAGTGTACATCCCAATCAATTATGGTGATGAATTCCATTTGATGTTGGTTATCGTCATTCTAAAAAGGAGGCATATCCGAGTTTATTACTCGATTTTGGGAAAGAGACATTTTGCTCCATCGTCTGAGATACAAAAGCTAGATAAAATATTGCCTTCTTACCTTGATATAAGTGGCTTTTTGTACCAAAATATTCATACTGATTGATCGATGATTGAAGCATATCGGGATAAAATGGGTAATCCATTTGATGTAGAATATGTTGAAGGAATTTCTCACCAATCTAGTGGTAGCCTGTAAGTATCATGATTTAGTTTCATTTCATAAATTTCACAACTCTTACATTAATTGCAAGATATGTATTGTTTTATTTTTACAAGTACAGGAATTGTGATCTTTTTGTTGCCGCTTACGCCGAGTATTTGAGCAAAGAATTACAAGTACCAAATAATGGACTTGATGCCGGATTACTTCATAAAATATATTCTACTCTTTTATGGAAATATGGAGAAGTGAAGGTTTAGAAATTTTACAGAAGCAACATTAAAGATCCACGATGAACAAAACCTAATTCCATATCACCGGATGAAGAACAACTTGTCAATATCGAGTAGATCTTTATTGCTTGAGTTTGTAAAACTAATACCTCTCCTTAGGAATTGTTGGCTTCAAACTTATATTGTAAATATCTATTCTCTGTACCCATAACAATTTCTTACAATTTATTTATTTGTTGATTTATTTAATATAATTTTTGAAGGCTTTGATTTATTTTATTTTGTCTATGAATTTTATTTTATCCTTATATTTGAACTTACTAATTGAAATGTTATACTAGATTCAAATATTGAAATAAATATTGGATCTGTTACAACAAATGACATATCTGTTAAAATTATCAAAAGATTTAGACATATGTTGCAACATGTAGGTCATTCATTGAAAATAATCAAGTAGGTCTTCCTAATATTTTGATTTGTTACCATAAATGGCCTATCTGTTGTAACAAATAAACTCTCTATTGCAATTGGTTGGTCATCTATTGCATTATGTAGATGTCTATATCTATATAATGCACTTATTGCAATATTTGAACTTAGTAATTAATTTTTTTACTAATTCATAAGTTCGCAAATTTAATAAAAAAATTTAGTTTTCATCAAACATAAAATATTGTCACTGTATAAAAACTTAAAATAAAAATTTACATGGTGTTTCTACATCTTTTTTTTTTTCATACACAGGCTCTAAACATTTATCTAGTACCCAGAAGCCTAGACCCCTTTCATCCTTTCCACAACGTTGTCATTTAGTAAGGTCCTTGGTTTGGAAATTTCTATGCCAGTTAGCAAATATTCGATGTATGCTAGCGCGTATGACCTGTACATGGAGCTGGTTAAATTCCATTCAAGGTCCTTGTCCTTGTTTCGACCTTCACAAGTCCATTTTTCATTCAACACTTTTGCTGGCAAGTGATTCATCAGGTCACTTTGCTTCAAAAATCTAGGAAACAAGTCCAATAGTGGCCGCATCTTGGTAAAAAATTATCCTCCTTGAAGGCAGGTAAGTTGTAGTCATAAACCTTCATCTTTCTATCCTCTAGTAGTATCTCAAGAGCCACAAAATATTTTATGTCTAGGTTCATGACTGTAAGAATTCTCTTTGCCCCAATCCATTCTGTGCCATATGGATATGGCCTCTTTTCTCTTACATAGTCAATCATATCTTGATCTCATTCGAACATAGAAACTAACAAATCAAATCCTAAGCCACCATGAGTTGTCGCTAGCTCAGTGAGATAATTGTCCCTATTCTTGAAATTATTGAAGAAGTTGAGGTCAATTATCCTATCACAAACATCATAAGTATCTGTGTACACTAATTGGCTACCCCTCTGAGGCAGAGAATTTCATAAACATACTATGATATAAGAAGATAAAGATGCAACGGATGTTCCATCTGTTGCATAGGTTCTCTAAATCTATTAATAGATTACCCATCTAATGAGACTTATAAAATAGATGGATAATCTGTTGCAATAGATAAACCACCAGTTGCACCAGAATACTCGGCTGTTACAACAGATGAATCATCTATTGTGTAGATTCTCTGAACTTATGTTAACAAATTACCCATTTTAATGCAAATTATGCACCAGCTTGGTAATTTGTTAAAAATATATAACGACCTGAGACTACCCCTCAGTCGTCACACGGTGCTTGGAACCACAAGTGATCCTAAGCTAACCCCTGAACTAGCATACTATTATGCAACTGAATTATAATAAAATAAATAATAAGTTCTACTATGCGGAAACATAATCATAGCATAATCTGAATAAATACATAACTGATAAAGTTTACAATATGATAAAACTGAAGGAAGAAACTAAAATTTACATGACTGACTCTGACTGACATCTATGACGCCTTTACTATACTGACTATAGATAGCTGGGACATGCCTTAAACTACCACTAATCAATATATATGAAAATAAATAAACTGTACATGAACTAAAACTGTCTGGAGTTCCCAAAATAAGAGAACTCATCACCTGCTAGCTGGAAACTACAACTGTCTGATCATTGTGTGCGGACTCCAAATGGTACCTACATTATTAAATAATGTAGCCACACAGATGTATATATAGATCAGTACTTCTGGAATGTACTGAGTATCCAGGGGTGAATGCAATAAGTAAAATTGATTTCATACGTGATCTTAAAACATGCATGCTTAGTGTAAGTAGACTCACCAATAGTCTGGAATAAACTTAAAACTAAAATATCTTAAAGAATGAGTGACAAACATACTCTGATAAGATGGTAAATCTCTACCCTTAGTTTTTGTAAAACTTTACTTTAATAATATGAGTAGAGCTGAAGCTGGGATATGGTAAAACAAGGATACTGTATCAATACTGAGTCTGATACTACATCATTAGGGATCTGAATATACAATTATACTGAGCACGAATACCTAAACATACAAAACCAAATATGACATAAACTAATCTTATCTGATTAACTGAATGACTGATAGATAAATTCTGGTTATGTAAGACTGGACTGTACTTAGTCTGAATAACTGGATTGAAACTGTAGAGTACTATACATATGAGACAAGGACTAACTAAATAACATGAGATAATCTAACATGAATGCAGGTAAATTGTATTATTTGAGAATGCAAGACCAAGCATATAACATGATTCTAAAATAGTCGGTAAACTGAAATACTGATAATTGAATAACTGATAACCGTATGCTATGGTTAAGCAAACCTGAAACTAAACTCTGAACAAAATACTAAACTAAGACTACAACTGAGACTACGGGAGGTGTCATCTAGATGACATGCCACAATCGGAGCTAATCAGGGTCCAACCTATAACCCCAGTTGGAATGGTGTCAGTACCGTGCCATGGGTAATAACACTGCTGTGTAGACCCACTAAACTGGTGTTCCAAAGGATTAAGGAGTCACCCTAATCTGGAAGGATTACTCGTGAGATATGTGTCAACCCTAAACTAGTAGGAAGACATCTCAACCTATGCTAGCTATGTAGTTCTGAAACTCAATGATTGCTACTACGGGTCAAACCCAAAACTAGCAGGAATGCCTCTATCCCTGGGTTCAATCGGTGCTGAATCCTACTCCCAACTAAAAGATATTGAAATACTAACTGGTGTATGCACTGATAAGTAATAACTAATAATCTCAGGTCATGGAATTCTAAATATTATAGTGCATATGAATTCTGAGGTAATTATTAACAAATAAACTGATACTGGGACTGGCACTGGACTGAGCTAACTTAATCGGACTCACAACTGACTATATTACTGACTGAATGTTCTTTCCTATGGAATAACTAAAATCATTCTACAGATACTAGAAACTAGGTAAACAATTAAATTTCGGGCATTCATAACCTTTAGGACTTGATAGCAATAACAATAAGAACACATGAGAGCATTTGAGACCATAATAAGTAAGTATTATTTAAAGAAACCCATCACTTGGGCATTTCATCATACACATGGGGATTGATACTTTAACATCGAAAAATTCATCAAACACATGGGGATCATGAACTTGAACATGGGAATATCTCAAACATGGGAGCATAGCATGATTACATAACTAAAATCATGAATTGGAGAATTTATATGAAATTTGTTTGAAATAGGACATGGGCATTTCATCAAAACATGTAAAGATCATAGCTTGAATGTAAGAATGTCTTAAACATAAGGGGACAATAGAGTTACATGGCAAAATTCATAACTTGGGGATTCATCTTGAAATTGATTGAACATGATATGAGAATTTCATCAAACATATGGGAGGCATGAATTCAAAACATGGGAATATTTCTAAGCATCATGAATTTAGGATCTATCATGGAATTTACTTGAATAAAACATGGGAAACTCAAATTCATAGCATGAGGAATTCAAAATCTTGCATGGTATCATACATGGGCTGAATTGAATTAAAAACACCATGAAAACAGGAAATTCAATCTTTCTTAAACATCTAAAGTAACATAATGATCTAAAAATCCATTCTTTAATTAAAATAAAAGGGTTTTGGGCTCCATGGGTGAAATAGGACCCATGGATGAACTCACACATACCTTAAAGCTTTAATCTTGAAGGAAAAACACAATCTTGAAAGCTTTCTTGAATTGGGAAACTTGAGTTCATGCTTTTTTTGAAGAAAATTTGATGAAGTTCATGGTGTTCTTGAGGGTCCTAGGGTTTTCTTGGAGAGAAAAAGATGAAAAATAGTGTGTATAATGCTTTTAGGGGCTAAAATTAAGTGTTATGGGCGGATTTGGGTGAGGAAAAATAACTAAAGTGCCACTAGACCCTTTAGGAACTGAAATAGCGTGTGAAACAGTTCTATAACGTGATAGCCATCGTGTCGCATCGCTAATTGCATCGACAACTGGCGCGTCGTCCTACTGCCTCTCACAAAAAATGCGATAACTTTTTGCTTGGGTATCGGATTAAGGCGAAATTGATATCATAGGAAAGATAATTAAATTATATACAATTTCGTGGGTCTTGAGTTGCAAAATTCTATGTATATAAAAATATACACTTTAAAAGTAGACCCTTATAGAATCGAATACCAAACTTTGGACGAATCAATGGCTCTAAGCTCAACTTTGTCTTAAGTGATTCTTACGAATATTTTTCACCTTGAAAGCACATCAAACATGAGGATAAAGATCATGAAACTTATATTCACATGGGAATTACTTGGATTTTAACTTATATACATAGGAGCGATGATTCATAGACTAGCCCAAAAATATTGGGTGTTACATTATCTACCCCTTTGGAACATTCATCCTCGAATGAGACTGGTTAGATTGAGAGTACTGTACGAAAGTAGCTGAGATTATATTCTAAACATGATTTGGAATATGATTGCATAACTGATATTTAAACATGATACATGAACTGAACTGATTTCTTGAATACATACAATGATATGAGAATGATTATAAGGCTGAGATTATAAGGCTGAGATAGAAATGAGAGAGTCAACTGATGAGTAACTATTACTTCAAATTGGATCCTATTTCATGAAGAAAAAATAAAAGGTTTACAACATAAATAATCTGGGCATTACAATACATATCCCCTTAGGATACTTTGCCCCCAAATGATACTGACTTGGCTGAAATACTAAGAAAAATTAAGATAATACATGGGACACTTATAGACTGAATCGTGACTGAATATCTGAGATCTGAAGCTAATGCATGATGTATGAACTAAGACGAATTCACAAATTATATGGATGCGAATGAATTACCTATTGGAATAGCCATATTCATGAGAATTTTGAATAACATGACTAGATGGAAAGATAAAAAATCATAGGAACTTGTCTGTCTGACTGTTAAATTGGATTGTTGTCTATACGGATTGAATTATACTAAAATCTTATACTCAACTATACATGACACTTGTACACCAATATGACATTCAATCCTATCTTCATAACCACACATGAACTTGTAGGCAAACAATCATAAAAACATTTCTCTCATATTTTTTAAACCTCTATCCTTAAAACTTTCATGCATTAGCCCAAGAAAACACATTGAATTTCAACTAATCATGACATAAGGAGAGGTCACTAAAAGTAAGAACATGAGGACCTGAAGAATGAAGGGATAACTATGTATAACTTAAAACTTTACTGAGGCCTGAGGAATAAGGCATCAAAAGTATGAATTTATTGAAGAGAGATAAACTGGCATACGTGACATAAATTGAATTCACTGATCATTAGGAGTATAACATGAGTACCTGGATCTGAACATACTATGAAACATGAGTACAGTCATGAGCTGCATGAGCTGAGTTTGGAGTTCATAAATTCATGAAATATGATTCGTACTGCTAAGTGAACTGAAACTCCTCATACTAGGAACTGGATGCGTACATGATTTTCTATTAAGTGCATGAATATGAGCTGTGATGATGAAAATAACATGTAAGTCATGAGTAGATGTCGTGATGCCTGAAAAACATTGCACTGACATAAGAATAGGTTGGGAATCATCCTCCCCTACTGCTTTTCTACACATACTGGCACTACTACTAGAGTCTTAGAGCCTGACTTGGTTACTTGTTCTATCATCTTCCCCTTAGACCAAAGCTATCATCTTAAGTCTGTGGACCCATTTAATAACTTCAAACTGAAATACAATTACTTTATTCTGAGTACACACCATCTAGAGATTCAACTCATTTATTTCTATCAGCTCAATTTTCAAAGATTCAAACTTAGATTCTAACACTTAACATGGATATACCCAAATCTTCAATGAATGATACTAACTTCCTTCATAGCCTACTAACATCAAATCTAAACCATGAGAAATACAATCACACCTGAACATCCAACATCAACAACATATAAGTTTGAATCAACAAACTTAAATTCTTGCATACACTATTTCAAGCCTACTGGTTTACCTTCATACAACTAGCCCTATGGATACATAACATACTCAATCAAGATAACACTATCCCAACTTTACTACTGCTAAGCTTCGGGGTTCATGCTTCTAATTCTAGATCATATGCTATCATAGAATTCTGAGAAAGGATCTGAAAACATATCTAACTTCGGATCAATTTAGGATTTTCATGAATAAGAATGAATATTTTCAAAGTTCAGAGCATAACGAAACTAATAGGATATTTTAGGCCTACGTGCAATCCCATAACTATCTGTAAGGACTGTCTGAGAAAACTTTGTCTGTAGAAATTTGAGCTTGCCTATTTCTATTACCTCGAAAATAACATAGATATGGCATGAATAGAGCAAGATGAGAATCTGTATAAGTGTTTTAGAAAACCTTTCTATAGTGCTATCTGAGCCATGAAAGAAGGGAAACATTTTCTAAATTCCCTGTAGACTCTTGAAGAAAAGTACAAATATCTCCATACTATTCCGCAAGACTATTAGACATGGATTTATATACATGCTAGGGAACTTGAACTCTATGCTCTGGTACCAAGTTTGTAACGACCCGAGACTACACTTTAGTCATCACACGATGCTTGGAACCACAAGTGATCCCAAGCTAACCCATGAATTGACGTACTATTAAGCAACTAAATTATAATAAAATAAATAACAAGTTCTACTGTATGGAAACATAATCATAGCATAATCTGAATAAATACATAACTGGTAAAGTTTACAATCTAATAAAACTGAAGGAAAAAGCTGAAATTTATATGAATGACTCTGACTGACATTTATGAAGCCTCTACTATACTGACTATAGATAACTGGGACATGCCTCCAACTACCACTAGTCAATACATATGAAAATAAATGAACTGTACATGAACTAAAACTATCTGGAGTTCCCAAAATAAGAGAACTCATCACCTGCTGGCTGGAAACTACAAGTATCTGATCATGGTCTGTGGGCTACAAATGGTACCTACATTATGAAATAATATAGCCACACAGACATATATATAGATTAGTACTTCTGGAATATAATGAGTATGCAGGGGTGATTGCAATATGTAAAACTGATTTCATACGTAATCTTAAAACATCCATAGAATATAATGAGTATGCAGGGGTGATTGCAATATGTAAAACTGATTTCATACGTAATCTTAAAACATCCATGCTAAGTATAAGTAGACTCACTAGTAGGCTAAAATAAACTAAAAATTGAATATCTTAAAGCATGGGTGACAAACATAAACTGATAAGATGGTGAATCTCTACCCTTATTTTCTATAAAACTTTACTTTAATAATATGAGTAGAACTAAAGTTGGGATACAATAAAATATGGATACTGTATAAATATTGAGTCTAAAACTGTGTGATAGAAACTAACATAACATCGGGGATCTGAATATACAATTATACTAAGCACAAATACCTAAACATACAGAAGAAAATATGACATATACTAATATTATCTGATTAATTGAATGACTGATAGCTGAATACTGGTAATGTAAGACTAGACTATACTTAGTCTGAATAACTGGGCTGAAATTGTGGAGTACTATGCATATGAGAATGGAACTAACTAAGCAACATAAAATGATCGAACATGAATGCATGCAAATTGTATTATCCGAGAATGCAAGACCAAACGTATCACATGATTCTAAAATAGTCCATAAACTGAAATACTGATAACTGATAACTGTATGCTATGGTCAAACAAACCTGAAATAGAACTCTGAACTGAATACTAAACTAAAAATGTAATTGAGACTGTGGGAGGTATCATCTAACCGACATGCCCTAATCTGAGCTAATCAAGGTCCAACTTGTAACCCCATTTTGAAGGGTGTTAGTACCGTACCATGAGTACTAACACTGGTTGTGTGGATCCACTAAACTGGTCTCTCGAAGGACTAAGGAGTCACCTTAATCTGGTAGGAGTAGTCGTGAGATATGTGTCAAACCTAAACTGCCAAGAAGACATCTCAACCTACGCTGGCGACGTAGTTCTGTAACTCAGTGATTGCTACTATGGGTCAAACCCTAAAATGGCAGGAATGCCCCTATCCCTGTGTTCGCTCGGTGCTGAATCCTACTCCCAACTAAAAGACACTAAAATACTAACTGGTGTATGCACTGATAACTAATAACTGATAGGCTCAGGTTATTGTATTCTGAAAATTATAGTGCATATGGATTCTGAGTTAATTATTAACATATAAACTGATATTAGGACTGAAACTAGATTGAGCTAACTTAATCGAAATCACAACTGACCATATTACTGACCGAATGTTATTTCCTATGGTATAACTGAGGGAATGTATTCAGTTAGGTAGAGATACTTATCATGGTATTACTGACCATAATAAGTAAGCATTATTTAAAGAAACCCATCACTTGGGTATTTCATCATACACATGGGGATTAATACTTAACATGGAATAATTCATCAAAAACACGGGGATCATGAACTTGAACATGAGAATATCTCAAACATAGGAGCATAGCATAATTACATAACTAAAATCATGAATTGGGGAATTTACATGAAATTCGTTTGAAATAGGACATGAGCGTTTCATCAAAATAGGTAAAGATCATAGCTTGAATATAAGAATGTATTAACCATAAGGGAATAATAGAGTTACATGACAAAATTTATAACTTGGGAATTCATCTTGAAATTGATTGAACATGATATGGGAATTTCATCAAACATATCGAAGGTATGAATTCAAAACATAGGAATATTTCTAAACATCATGAATTTAGGATCTATTATGGAATTTACTTGAATAAAATACGGAAAACTCAAATTCATAGCATGAGGAATTTAAAATATCCCATGGAATCATACATGGGCTGAATTGAATTAAAAACACTATGGAAATATGAAATTCAATCTTTCTTGAATATCTAAAATATCATAATGATCGATAAATCCATTCTTTAATTAAAATAAAAGGGTTTTGGGATCCATGGGTGAAAGAGGACCCATGGATGAACTCCCACATACCTTAAAACTTTAATCTTGAAGGAGAAACACAATCTTGAAAGATTTTTTGAATTGGTAAACTTGAGTTCTTGCTTTTCATGAAGATTGATGAAGTTCTTGGTGTTCTTGAGGGGGCTAAGGTTTTCTTGGAAAGAAAAAGATAAAAAATAATATGTATAATGCTTTTGGGGGCTGAAATTAAGTGTTATGGGTGTATTTGGGTGAGTGGAAGTGACCAAAGTGCCCTTAGACCCTTTAGGAACTAAAATAGCATATGAAATAGTTTCGTAATATGATAGCCATTGCATCGACAACCGACACATCGGTTTACTGCCTCTCACGAAAAATGCCATAACTTTTTGCTCGGGTATCAGATTAAGGTAAAATTGGTATCGTTGGAAAGATAATTCTATTATATACAATTTGGTTGTTCTTGATATGGAAAATTATATGTATATAAAAATTTATACACGTTTAAATTTGACCCTTGTAGAATTGAATGTCAAACTTTGGACGAATCAAAGCCTCTAAGATCAACTTTGTCCTAAGTGATTCTTATGAACATTTTTCACCTCGAAAGCACATAAAAAATGAGGATAAAGATCATGAAACTTATATTTACATGGGAATCACTTGGATTATAACTTATACACATAGGAATGATGGTTTAAAGACTAGCCCAAAAATATGGGGTGTTACAAAATATGACTTAGAATGTAAGAAATGAAGTAGATTAGAGGGTTAGGTTAGTAAAACTAAACTTACCGTTTCCATTTACCACTCCCTCATATTTGTCATATTCTTGAAGTCTTGGGTAGAAAAGGCATTCATGGTGAAGGTTTTTGCGCGTTTCTTGGATTTTATGTACTTTCTCAGATCACCCTTTGATTTGGCATCAAGTGTTGTGTATATGTCTACCTTTTTCAATGGTCCTTGAACTTCATCAAATTTCGAAGGAGGAGTTGAAATTTTTTTTGATTTCCTATTTGAGAGTATATGTCTAATTGATTTTTCTTCTTCCTAACCTCCACTGTAGGAGTGTGTGACTCTCTCACCTACTTAGATGGTATGATACCCCTCTTGGATTTCAATTCCTCAAAAAAATTAGTAAGAGCATCTATTTTTTTAAAAAGTTGATCTTATCTGTCGATGTACTATTTGCATTTGCAAAGAGAACCCGAGCTTGAAGAGGGATGAGAGGGACCACTTTAAGGGGTGATTTAAAGAATATTTATTTTTGCTTGAGCATCAATATGCTCATCATCATGACTAGCATCAGCATCAGCATGACTTCCACTAACACCAGCAACTCCACCAGCAACACCCCAACAAAAAACACCCAAATCTATTGTAGTAGGTTGGTTATAAAGAGCCTCAACATAAGGCTGACCTTTTCTAACTGATCTTCTTATTATGTTGCTCCATCCAATTTCTTCTTTATTAACTCCACCATTGGGTCTACTATTGTATGAACAAGACCTAGAGTAATAAAAAAATTCATCCCTAACTCTTGCTAAGTAGGTATAATCCATGGATGCACAATTTATAAATAAAAGTAGATACGTTTGAATCAAATAATAGTTTGCAGTCAGTTGGGTAATATGTTAACACATATAACTTATGCAATAAATGATCTTTCTATTATAATAGATGATTCATCTATTGCAATATATTAACCATCTGTTGCATAAGCTATAGTAGAGGAGTAATCTGTCAAGTTAGGTTCAGAGAACCAAAGTAATAGATGGGTAATCTATTATAAAAGATGACTCGTCTATCACAACAAATTACCTATATGTTACACTAATTATTGTAGATGAATAATATGTTAAGAGAAATTGCAATAGATGAATCATCTGCTGTAACAGATGGTCAATCTGTTTTAATATCTTTCTTCAAGTCAAATTATTGTACTTGAAAGAAGAATTACTACATCAGTCAAAGGCTTAAAGAGATCATCCTCCTAAATTTGTGTGTTGCTCTTTGTAGCCAACAACCTAAGGATCCTTGGATGAGAAACCTCATTTGGGTAATCCTTGACCAGTTTTAGAAGGTGAGGAATGGCTTCAAATGCCTAAGCTTAAAAAATGTAAATAAAAAGCAAACAAAAAAAGTCATAATAATTATTCAATATAAATTAATGCAAGAGTAAACAAATAGTGATTGAATTTACCATAAAAGCCCCCGAAAAGCCGCATAAGTTGATCGTCTTTGGGGATAGTTTGGTCAATAAATATTTGATAGTCAACTTGTAGCTATCTTATCCCCAGGGATAAATGTTGAATTTATTCAAGTCTTGATCAAGAACCAACAAATCATCTTCTATAACTTTCTTGACGTTTCTTGCCAGTATAACAGAATGGGCAAACCAAACTAAGCGCAATTGATCCTTGTACTTCTTTGGTATATCTTTATTCTTGAAATCTTTTATCAATGTTTGTACTTTGTATCCACATCCAGCAATGTCCAGCAACCAATCTATTTTTTGTTGCATTTGTTGGTTTTTATGGGTGGTCTCTTGGAAAACGTCTTGCATTTCTTTAATGTTGGTGATTTAGGTGTATTTATTGCATAGGACATTTAGCTATGTGTTTCCTTGAGGAGAGGTTCTTTTGGATAATGGCATGTAATATCCCCGTACTTTTCCTAGCTAATTTCATCTTAAGAATGTCTAGTATTAGCTTCTAAATTAAATGATGGTTATTCCATGAGTAATTCTCAAGATTTTCCCCTTTTTCATATGGAAGCTTTCCATCGATATAAGATTTGTCCAAATCTGATAACTGGGTCAGAAGTTATGACTATTTCAAGTTCCTATCGTAAAATAGTGCCATAATAGTCAGTGGCGCACCGCGCCACAAGAGGAAATGGCATTTGGCAAATTCCAGTTGGGGTCCGTGATTATGGCATGTCGTTCCAGGGCCCAAATTTAGAATTTTCCTTTTCCAGCGTCTTAGCGCGATTTCCTCTTCGTCGCACCAAAGTTCCAGGTCACAAAAGAAAGGGCAATAAGATGGCTCCGCATCGCGTCATCACTCAGTTTCCCAATTGTCAAATTCCAGTGAAATGACGCGATAGTGCCGCGTTGCCCCAGGGTTTTGGTTTGGGAAAATTTTACTAAAATTAAATGATGCATCCAGGGTTAAAAGGATCTACTTCCCACCCTTATTTAAGCCCTTTAGCACATGATTCGGCCACTTTTCACCCAAAATACACTCTCTTGTCTCAAAAACCTCTCAAGAACAAGCTAGGATTTTCATAAAATATCCAATTCCAAGAAATTTTCTCCGTCAATCTTTATGAAATCATGAACTAAGGTATGCATAATGTTCATTCATGGACTCCTTTTGTCCATGAAGCCCAAGAATCCCTTTTCTAAATTCATGTTTATGAATTTTCTTATGAATTTTATGATTTGGGCTGCCCTTGTTCATGTGGATAATGAGAAATTCAATTCTACTCTATGTTGGGTGATAAATTCTATGTGGGTTAAATTATTATACATATAGATTTATGCAAACCTACGACTAAACCCTTGAGTTATGAAATTAGAATTGAACCATGATGTTTAATTATTGTACAATGATGTTTACTTGTACCATGCCTACAATATGTTTGATTAAATGTCTAGATGAAGAAAAAGTGTCTAACTAGCATGATACCATGAAATCCCCATGTATGTACAAGTTATGCCTATCACATGTCTTGATGAAATGCTTCTATAAATTTATTATGGATTATGATGTTAGTTATATTTTCAAGTAAGTTATGATTGGTCAGTTTCCTTCCATCGAGTCTTGGGAGTACTCATACCCGAATCATTAGCTGTGTGCCTAGAGCCATGTCATGTTTTCGTGATACTCTCAGTCAAGCTATGATCCTTAGACTTCAGACAGTCTTATGACTCAGGAAATCTCCATGATCTCATAAACTCAGTCAGTTATTAGATATCAATAGTATTCCATCAGACAACGGAATTCAGTAACTCAGTATATGTTCAGTTCAGTAAATCGTGTTTAATGTCTATTCAGATGGGAGTATAAATTAGCACCGAGTAAACTCAAGGATGTGAGCTGACCTATTATATGAGGGTGTGATTCTTAGAAGCAATCCTTGTGTTCCAAAACTATATAGCCAACATAGGTTGAGACATCATAGCCTACTATATAAGGGTAGATGAGGTGGCTTAGCCTGCTGTATAAGGGTTCCCACCGTTCTCACTCTAGTTATTTATTATATTAGGGTCACTCACATGTTGTCCTTACCAGTGGTGCGGTATTGACATCCTTCTAATCAGGGCATAGATTGGACCCTAATTCAATAATAATGCATTATTTGGGGCATGTCAGTTAGATAATTACCTCCCACAGTCTCAGTATCAGTCTTTGTAAAAGAACTTAGATAGTTCTTCAGAATTCAAGACTGTTAGATACTGTCGACTCAGATATAGAATGGAACTCAGATAGTTTCATCAGATTCAGGACTGTCAGATACAATCACTCATGTTATCAGTTATATCAGTTAGCAGTATTCAGATTCAGTAATCACGTTATCACGGTATCAGTTACAGTTATGTATTCATACATGTACTCTCACGTTCATATTGGACCATTAGTTAGCATTGATCATGCATGTAAACCCTTCCATATAGCCTACCTCACATGCATACTCGGTACATTCCATTGTACTAACATATTTGCACTATGGTGCTTTCATTTTTTGTTACATCATAGGTTCAGAGACACAAGCTCCAAAGCATCAGTAGATTCTAGATATCAGTAGTCAGAGTTAGCAGTGAGTCCTTATCCTTCGAGGACATGATTATTTCCTTATTATCTCATTAATTAGTTTATTAGTTAGAGTCAGTTAGGGATATGTCCTATTAACTCCTTACTCAGACAGTTCAGTCAGTTAGGGGCTTTTCAGATTATTATGTTCAGACAGTTATTTTAGTTATTTTAGGTATTTCATACCCTATTTAGATGTTATGTTTTACTTTAGTTATGTGAACCTTATGGCCTTTCAGTTCATATTTCTGCATTATTCAGTATATTATAAAGTATACAGGTACATATATCAATCATGGGTTAGCTTATGGTCCTTTGGAGTCATGAGCACCGTGTAGCATTTCGGGTACTAGACTTGGGGTGTTACAAACTTAGTATCAGGGCCTAAGATTTAATAGTGTCCTAGGAAGTTTGAAAGCCTCATCTAGTAGAGTCTTGTGCATGGGTTTGTTGGACGCCACATTTATGTACAGGAGGCTATAAGATGTTTTAGGTATAGTTTCCCCTCTTTCAGTATTCATGTCATGCCAGTGAGAATAATCTCAAGTCAATCTCTCAGTATAATCCATTTCCCCTTTTTCTTCTATAGAACATGCCTCCTAAAATATGAAATAGAAATCACTCATCCCCCCATCCCAAAGATCCTTTGGGCGATCATGTTTCTCATGCGAAGTTCAGGGTTGCATTCTAGCCAACCCAGTGGCCAACTCAGCCACAACTAGGATTCAGGACTTTACCCAAATAAATCCTCCATCCTTTCTTGGATCTAAGACAGATAAGGACCCTCAGGAATTCCTAGATCAGGTGTAAAAGGTGAAATATATCATGGGGTTGACTACTGTTAAGAGTGTTGAGATAGCTGCATATCAATTGTAGGATGTTTCTCATACTTGGTTCAAGTAGTGGAAGTCAGAGAGGGCAGATGATGCAGGGCTAGTTGAGTGAGAGGAGTTTCCGTCTGCTATCCTCGATAGATTTTTTCCCCTAGATCTTAGGGAAGCTAAGGTGTTAGAATTCATCAACCTCAGGTAGTGAAATATGATAGTGTAGGAGTATTCTCTTAAGCATACTCAATTAGCCTGATATGCCCCTCATGTGGTTGCAGATAGTAGGGCAAGGATGAGTAAGTATGTTTTAGGGGTGAATGATAGCGTGGTTAATGAGTGCATATCCACTATGCTGAATAGTGACATAACTTTAGCCAGGCTTATGAATCATGCTCAGAAGATTGATGAGAAAAAGATTAAGATAAGGGAGAAACAAAATAAGAGGGTGCAGATAGGTAGTTTTAACTTTGCTCAGCCTAAGTCAGAAGGAGGACACTATTCTCAGTTTTGTCCTGAGTCATCAGTTCCAGCTCCTTCTATAGCCAGTGCTCCAGTTCCTAAGTTCAAAGAGGGTTACAAAGATAGAGCACTAGGCTCTAAGTCCCAGGGCAGTGTTAGCAGTGCCCACACCTATTCTCTTTGCCAGACTTGTGGCAGGCACCACAGGGTATTTGCAGAGCTGTCAGTGGTATATGTTTTGGATGTGGCAAGCCAGGTAACAGAGTTAGAGACTATCCTCAGCCAAGTCCTCAGGGTCAACAAAATTACTCCTTAGCTTAGTTCGATTGCCCAAATCAGCTTGGTGCCATCTCCAGTGCTACTAGTGGGCAACGCCCAAATCGCCTCTATGCTCTTTAGTCTTGACAAGATCAGGAAAATTCTCCTGATGTGGTTACCGGTACATTACAAATCTTTTATGTACATGTTTACGCTTTGCTAGATCCAGGAGCTTCTTTGTCTTTTGTCACTCCTTATATAGCGGTCAATTTCAGAGTCAGTCCTAAATTCTAGCAGAGTTCTTTTCAGTATCTACCCCAGTGGGTAAAACCATCATAGCTCGGGGGGTATACAGGAACTACTCGATTATGATATTTCAAAAAGTCACTTCAGTAGACTTAGTCGAATTAGAGATGACTGATTTTGATATCATTCTTGGCATGGATTAGCTTCATTCCTACTATGCCACAGTCGATTGTAGAAATAGAATAGTCCAATTTCAGTTCCCAAATAAACCCATCCTTGAGTAAAAGGGTAGTACTTCAATGTTCAGCGGTTAGCTTGTTTCCTACTTTCGGGTGTGGAAAATGATATCTAAAGGTTGTGTCTATCATCTTGTTTGAGTTAGGGACACTAGTTCCTAAACTTCCAGTCTTGAATCAGTCCCAGTAGTGAATGAATATTCAGATGTCTTTCCCAAAGATCTTCTAGGAATTCCTCCCGAAAGGGAAATAGACTTTGACATTGATCTTCTTTCAGATACTCAGCCTATATTCTGCCATTTAGAATGGAACCAACAGAACTCAAAAAACTAAAAGAACAATTGAAGGATATGTTAGATAAGGGATTCATCAGGACCATCATTTCCCCGTGGGGCACTCCAGTATTATTCATGTGCAAGAAAGACGGTTCTCTTAGGATGTGTGTAGACTATCGTCAACTCAATAAGGTCACGGTCAAGAACAAGTATCCTCTTTTCAGAATTGATGACTTGTTTGACCAACTTCAGGGTGCCAGTTATTTCTCTAAGATAGACCTTATATCCGGCTATCATCATCTCAAAGTTAGAGAATATGATATTTCGAAAACAACTTTTCGTACTCGGTATGGTCACTTCAAATTCCTAGTTATGTCATTTGGTATTACCAATACCCCAGCTGCTTTCATGGATTTGATGAATCGTGTGTTGGAGAAGTACTTGGATATGTTCATCATAGTCTTCATAGATGATATTCTGGTCTATTCCTGCAGTAAGCGCTATCATGAAGACCATCTTAGAGCAGTACTTCAGACTCTCAGAGATTATCAGCTATTCGCCAAATTCAGTAAGTGCGAGTTTTGGCTAAGGTCAGTAGCATTCCTTGGTCATATATTTTTTGATGATGGCATTAGTGTTGATCCACAAAAGACCAAAGCAGTAAGAAATTGGCCTCGTCCTATCTCTCCATTAGATATTAGGAGTTTCTTGGATTTGGTTGGATATTACAAATAGTTTATTGAGGGATTTTTTTCTATTTCATCCCCTATGTCCAGATTGACTCAGAAGAAAGTCAAGTTTCAGTGTTCAGATCCTTGCAAAAAGAATTTTCAGGAGTTGAAGACTCGACTCACCTTATATCTAGTTCTAGCTCTTCCAGATAGTTCAGATGGGTTCCAGAGTAGGTTTGGGTTGTGTTCTCATATAGTATGGTAAGTTCATATTCTATGCCTTAAGATAGCTTAAAACCCATGAGAGAAATTATCCTACTCATGATCTTGAGTTAGCTGCCGTAGTACTTTTCTTGAAGATTTGGAGGAATTATCTATACGGTGTTCATGTAGATGTCTTCACAGATCATAAAATACTTTAGTTTTTCTTTTCTTATAAAGATCTTGATCTTCGTCAGAGAAGGTGGTTAGAGCTCTTGAAAGATTATGACATAAATAACCTCTATCATTCGAGCAAGGCCAATATAGTGGCCGACGCTCTCAGTAGACTATCCATGGGTAGTGTTTCTTATGTTGAGGACAATAAGAAGAAGTTAGCTTAAGAAGTCCATCAGCTTGCCAGACTAGGCATTTGCTTAGTCGATACAAATGAGGGTGATATATGGGTTCAGAGTAGTTCAGAATCATCTCTATTTTCTGAGGTAAAAGAAAAGCAAGATAGAGATCCCAACCTTATAAAGTTGAAAGACTCAGTCCAGGATCATAAAGTAGAGGTTTTCTCCTAAGAGGGAGATGGTGTCCTTCGTTGTCAGGGTCATCTCTATGTTCTAGGTGTAGATGACTTAAGGCAGTGAATTCTGGCATAAGCGCATGGCGTGTGCTACTCTATTCATCCAGGGGCCACAAAGATGTACCGCGACTTGCGGGAAGTCTATTGGTGGAGTGGGATGAAGAGAGATGTTGAAAAGTTTGTGGCTAAGTGCTCTACATGTCAGCACATTAAGATAGAGCATCAGAAGCCTAGTGGGTCCATACAGGAGTTTAGTATTCCAACTTGGAAGTAGGAAGTTGTGAACATGGACTTCATGATGGGTTTGCCTCGAAATCATCATCAGCATGATTCAGTCTGGGTCATCATAGACAAAATGAACAAATCAGCCCATTTCCTTCTAGTCCATACCTCTTATTCAACCGAGGATTATGCCAAAATCTACATCAGGGAATTGGTTAGATTCCACGATGTTCCGCTATCTATTATCTCAGACAGAGGTACCTAGTTCATCTCTCATTTCTGAAAAGCATTCCAAAAGGGTCTTGGTACCCAAGTTTATCTTAGTACAGCCTTTCATCCTCAGACAGATGGTCAACCAGAAAGGACCATTCAGGCATTCGAAGATATGCTAAGGGTGTGTGCAATCGATTTCAAGGAAAGCGGGGATGACCACTTTCCTTTGATTGAGTTTACATACAACAACAACTATCATTCCAGTATTTGGATGGCTCCATTTGATACTCTTTATGGTAGGAGATGCAGATCTCTAATTGGTTGGTTCGAAGTTAGTGAATCCTCAGTCATAGGTCCTGACTTGGTATTTGACGCCTTAGAAAAAGTCCAGTTGATTAGAGAAAGACTCCAGGATACTCAGAGCCGAAAAAAGTCTTATTCAGATATTTGTAAAAAGGATCTTGAGTTCCAGATTGGTGACTATGTCTATCTAAAGATCTCTCCCATTAGGGGAGTGAAGCGGTTTGGCAAGAAAGGGAAACTAAGTCCCCTATATGTCGGTCCCTTAAAGATTCTTAGTGAATTCGGCAAGGTAGCTTATGAGCTCGAATTCCCTTCTGATCTAGCCTCAATTCATCTATCTTTCATGTTTCTTTGCTCAAGAAGTGTATAGGTGACCCAGCAGTTGTAGTCCCTATTCTGAGCATTGATGTTCAGAATATTCTCTCTTATAAGGAGATTCCAGTCAAAATCCTAGACTATCAGACTCATAGATTGAGGAACGAAGAATTCCCTCTAGTTAAGGCTCTTTGCCAAAATAGGTACGTCGAGGGAGTTACTTGGGAAGCAGAGGAAGACATGCATACCAAGTATCCTTACCACTTCTCCGCCAACTCAGATCAATCTCAAGGTAACAGTTCTCCTTAAGCTTACTCAATTTCATGTTTAGTGTTCATCACAAACTTAGTATGCAGTTTTATACTCACATTCCCATTATAATCTTGGTATCAAGTACCATTACATATTCAGTCATGCACTCATGTATCAGTTCAGTTATGTAATTATGCATTAGACATACATTCTCATTATGAGAAACTTAGTTCTTCAAAACATTCAGTCATGCATTCATGAATCAGTTACACATGCATCAGATATGCATGTTCAGTATTATATATTCAGCTTGTTAGTCATGTCAGTCATCAGATCATGTTCCAGTTATTCATGTTTAGTATGTACGTCAGTTTTCTTTTCTCCTCTCTCAGTCAGTCCCATTTGAGGACAAATTTTCTCAAAGGGGAGATATTGTAATACCCCATACTTTTTCTAGCTAATTTCATCTCAAAAATATCAAGTATTAGTTTCTAAATTGAATGATCGTTATTCCATGAGGAATTCTCAAGATTTTCCCTATTTGTCATATGGGAAATTCAATAAGCTTTTCATCGATATAATATTCTCCCAAATCCGATAATCGGGTCAGAAGTTACGACTATTTCAAGTTTCCATCGTAAAACAATTCCATATTAGTCAGTGGCGCACCGCGCCACAAGAGGAAATGACATTTGTTAATTTCCAGTAGGGGTTCGCAATTATGGCGTGTCGCGCCAGGGTCCAAATTCTGCGTCGTGCCAAAGTTCCAGGTCACAAAAAAAGGGGCAACGTGATGGCTTCGCATTGCGCAATCCCTCAGTTTCCTAATTTTCAAATGCCAGTGACACGGCGCGACAACGCCGCATCGCGCTAGGGGTCTAATTCGGGAAATTTTTACTAAAATTATAAGACACGTCCCCGATTAAAAGGGTTAATTTTCCACCCCTATTTAAGCCCTTTAACACAAGATTCAGCCACTTTTCACCCAAAATACACTCTCTTCTCTCAAAAACCTCTCAAGAACAACTTAGGGCTTTTCATAGAAGATTCAGAATCAAGAATTTCCTCTGTTAATCTTCGTGTATTTACGAACCAAGGTATGCATAGTGTTTATTCATGGACTCCTTTCGTCCATGAAACCCAAGAATCCCTTTTCTAAATTCAAGTTTATGGATTTTCTTATGAATTTCATGATTGGGCTGCCCTTGTTCATGTGGATAATGAGAAATTGAATTCTACTCCATATTGGGTGATAAATTCTATGTGGGTTAAATTATTATAGTTATAGATTTATGCAAACCTATGACTAAAGCCTTGAATGATGAAATGATTCTTACATGTACCATGCCTACAATATGTTTGATTAAATGCCTAGATGAAGGAAAAGTGTCTAACTAGCATGATACCATGAAATCTCCATGTATGTACAAGTTATGCCTATCACATATCTTGATGAAATGCTTCTATAAATGTATTATGGATTATGATGTTAGTTATATGTTCAAGTAAGTTATGGTTGGTCAGTTTACTTCCATCAAGTCCTTGGGGTACTCGTACCCAAATCATTAACTGTGTGCCTAGAGCCATGTCATGTTTTCACGATACTCTCAGCCAAGCTATGATCCTTATACTTCAGACAGTCTTATGACTCAGAAAATCTCCATGATCTCATGAGCTCAGTCAGTTGTCAGATATCAGTAGTATTCCGCCATTCAACGGAATTTAGTAACTCAATCCATGTTCAGTTCAGTAAATCATTTTCAGAGTCTATTCAGATGGGAGTAGAAATTAGCACCGAGCAAACCCAAGGATGGGAACTTACCTATTATATGAGGGTGTGATTCTTAGAAGCAATCCTTGTGTTTCAGAACTATGTAGCCAGCATAGGTTGAGACATCATAGTTTGCTATATGAGGGTAAATGAGATGACTTAGCATGCTATAAGAGGGTTCCCACCGTTCTCACTCGAGTTACTTGTTAAATTAGGGTCATTCACATGTGGTCCTTACTAGTGGCGCGGTATTGACACCCTTCAAATTAGGGAATAGATTGGATCCCAATTCAGCTATAATTTATCATTTGGGGCATGTCATTTTGATAACTACCTCCCACAATCTCAGTATCAGTCTCAATAAATGAACTCAGATAGTTCTTCAGAATTCAGGACTGTCAGATACTGTCGACTCATATACAGAACAAAACTCATATAGTTCCATCAGATTCAGGAATGTCAGATACATTCACTTATGTTATCAGTTATCAGTATCTCATGTTATTAGTATTTAGATTTAGTAATTATTGTATGACGGTATCAGTTACAGTTATGTATTCATACATGTACTCCCACGTTCATGTTAGACCATCAATTAGCATTAATCATGCATGTTAACCCTTGCATATAGCCTACCTCACATGCATACTCCGTATATTCCATTGTACTGGTGCATTTGCGCTATGGTGCTTTCTTTTTATGTTACGCCAGAGGTTTAGAGACATGAGCTCCAGAGCATCAGTAGATTCTAGATATCAGCATTTAGAGTTAGTAGTGAGTCCTCATCCTTCGAGGACATGATTATTTTCCTATTATCTCATTAATTAGTTTATTAGTTGGAGTTAGTTGGGGACATATCCCACAGCTCCTTACTCAAATAGTTCAGTCAGTTAGAGGCTTTTTAGACTATTATGTTCGATGTTATGTTTTACTTCAGTTATGTGAACCTTATGGCCTTTCAGTTTATGTTTCCGCATTATTCAGTATACAAGTACAAATATCAGTCATGGGTTAGCTTGTGGTCCTTCAGGGTCATGACCACCATGTAGCATTTCGGGTACCAGACTTGGGGCGTGACATGGCACCTCAAGCCAGTCATATGGAAAACTCTTTTATGCCAAAACAAATTGGCATGCCACCGTAGTTAATCCAGATTTCATCCATATTTTTGCCCTACTCCTTCAAATCTTTATCATCACCCACATACTTGATCTTGTGCTTAAGATGATCATATACCATGCTCATTTGGAGGCGGACACTATTCTCCTTAGGCAGGTCAAGAAAGTATCCAAAGTAGCTGGCCTTAAAAAAATCCTCTAGTTTTTCCTTCCTTATAATATTCCTAAGATCATCAAAATGTTTCCCCATAAGAGATTCAACTACAAAATCACCAGTAAAATCTGCAGGGTTATCTATCGACATCTCAAATTTAAACCTATCAATATTAATAGTTTTGACAAGGTCATGCTGGGATTTTGATCTTAATTCACCTCCCATTGATGATGCATTATCATCATTTTTTTGTTCTCTTTAGAAGATCCATCTTTTTCCTCATTTTCTACTTCATCATCTTCTTCTTTATCTTCATCTTCTGTATTTTCACTTTTATTTTCCCCACCACCCTTGATAGAACCTTTTCCACCTCCCTCAATATTATTTTTCTTTGCTTTACCATCTTCCTCAGTTTTGTGTTCATACCTTTCCTCAGTTTCACTCTTTTTTTTCTAAAATAGAGTATTCAGGTGGCTCTTCTGAATCCATCTGTACTCTAGATTTTATTGTTAGATGGTCAAAAGTTGATCCACTTTTACTTTCTTTTCTTTTGGAAGAAATATTTTACCTACAAACAAGAGAAAAATAAAATAAATATTACAACTGATGTCTGCATAATTTTTAAAAAAGGTAACACAAAATTCAATAAATACAATGAATTATAAAAATTATTCCAATAGATGACCCATTTGTTGCAAAAGATGAAAAACCTATTGCAACAGATGGGTCTTCTGTTGGAAGAAATCAAAACAGTCTTGCTACTGGTTTGTTTTCTTCCAAAAATGGATACATCTGTTGCAACAAATGAGTAATCTATTAGAAGAGTTATTTTATTTTATTCCAACAGCTGATACATCTATTGAAATAGATGGGAAATCTATTGGAAGAATTATTTTAATATCTTCTAATAGATATTCCACCTGTTGCAATTGGTGGGTGATCTCTTTAAAGTTATCAAAACAGGTAGCAGTTCTGTTTCGATAAATTCTAATAGATTGCGCATTTTTTGCAACAGTTGGATCATCTGTTGGATGAAATTGAGTCAATTCTTCCACATTTCCATCAGATGTGTAATCTATTGAGCAATACAACACCCCAACACCACCAACACAACCAATAACACCACCACCACCACCACCACCACCACCACCGATACCAATACCAACACCAACTCTACCAATACCAGCACTAACACTAACACCACTAATACCAACTCCAACACTTCCAATACCAATACTGACACCAACACCAGCACTACCACCACCACCACAAATTCAACCAACACCAACACCAACACCACCGCCA